>NC_141817.1:6528520-6608842 GCF_057944985.1 Cucurbita pepo subsp. pepo
GGTATCAAGACTATAATTTTAAGTTGGATTTTTTTTATGTATCCCAAGTTTATGGCATTTGAGGATATCTATCATGCTCATGTAATACCAATTTTTAGAATTTTGCTACGCCTCCCTGGTATTACGAGGTAGTTGGAAAAAAAAAAATAAAAAAAAAAATAAATAAAGAAAGAAAGAAGTTGTGGTGCCCTCCTATGATGGTCAGAGGACAATGGTTAAAAATAAAAATTTGAGGATGAATGGGCAAAGAGGTCAATTATTGAACCTTTATCAAAGTTTAGAGAATTTGAATTGGAGAACAATGTAGTGTGGGAAACTAGTTAAACTAGTAAAACTATAGATCAGTTGATGAAATCATTATGAAAGAAGCGTCTTAGCCAGAGTTCTGTTGCTCATGAAATTTACGAGAAGAATCAAGATGACGCGATAAGGTTATTTATGAAAGTTTGGTGATCATTCGAATATGATAATGGGCTAAACCAAGTGTAGGTGTAAAATGACTAAAATGCCCCTATAATTACGTACCACTAGTTTATGACCAAAGTGACCTCTAAATGACATGAAATTTGATGAGGAGCCTTATATCATGGTGTATAGAGATTACACAAAGTTACAAGGCCATTAGAATATGTCGAAGAATTAAACCAAGATTTGTGGGTAAATGACCAAAAAACCCTTTTGGAGTATGAATTAAGATTTAAAATATCTAACTATCTGACAAGACACCTTATAAGGATTCAAAGATTTTATAAATGCAAAGTGATAGACTTATGAAAGTTTTATGCATGTAAATAAATGTTATGACTCATACGAATTAAGGTATACTTGTTAAGAATTTTTACTTAGTGGAACTTGAAGACTTAACAGAAAACTCTTAGAATAAGGACCTGAGTTATTCCAAGATTAAAACAGAGGACGAAAGTTTCTTTTAGAGGGATATAATGTAATAGCCCAAAAATAAATAAAGAAATAAAGAATAAAAATAATTATAAAAATAGTTAAAATTATAATAATAAAAAATAAAATTAATTAATTAATTAATTAAAAAAAATAAAAAAATAAACCTTTCCCCATGTCTCTCCACTAACCTCTCATCCCTTCCCACAATTATCTCTCCTCTACCCATCTACGCTGCAAAAAAGAAATAGAAAATCTGACAAAAAAAAAAAAAAGAAAGAAATAGAAAACAACCATCGTCAGATTTGAGAAGAAGTATTTGAACCGATTGCAGATTTAGAGATTTTTGTCAGTTATTACGGTTGGCTTGGATTTCAAAGAACGGAATCGAACTTTTAGTAAGGATATATACGTGACAACGACTTAAGCTAGCCAGGAAAGTTACCTTACTATCGACAAGGTTATATTTGATGTTGACACGTGTCCTATGGTTCTGCACGTGTCATATATATTGTATGTGTGAATTGTCTGAGGATCGATATGCTTCTTATATGTTATGTTATGTTATGTTATTATATGTGGATTGTATGATAATAATTATGTACGATGTGCTCTAGGAGATGTTTGAGATAGGGTACGAGAAGGATGCACAAAACGAAATGTAACGATAGGAGTAAGATACATTCATGAAACGTTAGAGTTAGGTTACATACCGGAGTGCTATGGATAGGAGAGATTGATGAAAGAATATGGTCAGGTTATGGGTAGAAAGGGATAGGTTTGTGATAGATTGATAGAACGATATCGTTAGGGTACGTTCTTGTGACGATATGACCAAGGTACGTCACGTAATGATATGTCTGTGATAGGTATAGGAACGTTAAGGCTATGGTAAGTTAGAGAACGATATGACTATGAAGTGTTTACGTTATGACTTGGTTATGATATGATACATTGTATGCTAGATATTGTGCTTAAGTACGAAATCATGTGAACGTGAATGTATGTTATTTATGTTGCTTAGTTGATGTGATATGAATGCATGTGACGATGTGTGACCCTTCGTACGATTATGGCTTGTTGTATGAGTATTGGAATGTAACTGAATGAATTGTATGACATGAGATACGGTAAATTGCATGATACATAACCCCGCTAGGGATATGTATGATATGTAACAGAATGAGAAAGAGAATGACATGTAAGCTTGAAAACGTGACACGGGGTTATATTCATTAAATGATGACTGTAGGACTAGTGGGACCTCATGCATATTGTGTGATCATGCATTTGGGGGGAAACCCCTATCCCATCACGAGGGTACGGACGCGTACATCCAAATGGCAGGACAACGATCATTATGCCCTGCATAGCGCTGCCGTGACGGTTTTAGTTTTAACGGGTCCCGGTGGGCCCCCAGAGCATGCCCACCGGCTAGGGACAGTGGCCCAGCGGTGTGCGAACTAGCTGGTGAGCTCATACTCGCACGTATGGGCTGCGTGTAGAGTATATGGTACACGTCCACGATTACCTGTTAGAATTACACCGTAGGAAAACGAAATGAAAAAGAAACGAAACGAAACGAAACGAAATGAGACGAAACGAAAAATAGGTCCCATCATTTTATTGCATATGATTGTTGCATTTAACCTCAATAGTGGGGTCACTTACTGAGTATTTCTTTAAATACTCAAGCCATGTGCTACTACATTTTTCAAGTTAAGGCAAGGCATTCCTGTACGGCTGACGACGACATCGCAACTCGAGATCATGGAACATGCATAGGATAGTGGTATTCATTTTCTTAGACTTAGGATAGAATAGGATGTTTTAAACTTAAACGCTTATTTATTTTATTTCAGGTCTTTTGTTGTGTCGTTTTAAAGATGTTTTCGAAACACGTAAGTCCATGGCTGTGTTTTAAGTTAAAGGTTATGTTTTATGAAATTTAAATGAAGTCTTCCGTATTCAATGTTTATTGTATGTATACAGTAGCGACCTTAAATTAAGTAGAAAATTTCGGGTCGTTACAGTTGGTAATAATAAAAATGAACATAACCCCATGTCATGTTTTCATGCTTACATGTCATTCTCATTCTCATTTCGTTACATATCATACATATTCCTAGCGGGGTTATGTATCATGCAATTTACCGTATTTCATGTCATACAATTCATTCAATTACATTTCAATACTCATACAACAAGCCATAATCGTATAAGGGCCACACATCGTCACATGCATTCATATCACATCAACTAAGCAGCATAAATAACACTTCATAGTCATATCGTTCTTTAACTTACCATAGCCTTAACGTTCCTATACCTATCACAGACATATCATTACGTGACGTACCTTGGTCATATCGTCACAAGAACGTACCCTAACGATATCGTTCTATCAATCTATCACAAACCTATCCCTTTCTACCCATAACCTGACCGTATTCTTTCATCAATCTCTCCTATCCATAGCACTCCGGTATGTAACCTAACTCTAACATTTCATGAACGTATCTTACTCCTATCGTTACATTTCGTTTTGTGCATCCTTCTCGTACTCTATCTCAAACATCTCCTAGAGCACATCGTACCATAATTATTATCATACAATCCACATATAATAACATAACATAACATAACATAACATAACATAACATATAGGAAACATATCGATCCACAGACAATTCACACATATCAATATATATGACACGTGCAGAACCACAGGGCACGTGTCAACATCAAATATAACCTTGCCGATAGTAAGGTCACTTACCTGGTTAGCTTCAGTCGTTGTCACGAATATATCCTTAATGAAAGTTCGATTCCGTCGTTATCCTTGATGAAAGTCCATTGAACTCCAAGGTCATTACTATACTGTAACGACTCTAATATTTTACCTGTTTAATCTAAGGTCATTACTATACTTTGAAATGCGGAATATACATTTAATGGGCCCTATTCATTAATGCGACTCGCACTCGCCTTTTATTACCTCAGAGAAAAATGGTTACAAGAAAAAAGAGAAAATTGAAAGAAAGGAAAAGAAACAAAAACCAAAAATGCATATTTTATTCTACCCTAAGGTTTATTATGCAAATACATTCCATCCTATACTAACCCATATTAATGATGCAACCATATTCGGCCTAGACTACGAAATGAAAAAAGAACAACCAACTACCCTATGCATGTGCCACGATCCTAGGGTGTACGATGCCGTCGTCGTTGTCACATGGGTGCCTTGCCCTTATCTGCAAAAGTAAAGTAGCACGAGGCTTGAGTATTTCTAGAATACTCAGTAAGTGACCCCCTATCGGGGTTATGCGACAAACGCATGCAATGAAATGATGGGACCTATCGTTTCGTTTCGTTTCGTTTCATTTTCCCTACGGTGTAATCCTAACAGGTAATCGTTGACGTGTACCATATACTCTACACGCAGCCCATACGTGCGAGTATGGACTCACCAGCTAGTTCGCACACCGCTGGGCCACTGTCCCTAGCCGGTGGGCATGCTCTGGGGGCCCACCGCGACCCGTTAAAACTAAAACCGTCACGGCAGCGCTATGCAGGGCATAACGATCGTTGTCCTGCCATTTTGATGTACGCGTCCGTACCCTCGTGATGGGATAGGGGTATCCCCCCAAATGCATGATCACACAATATGCATGAGGTTCCACTAGTCCTACAGTCATCATTTAATGAACATAACCCCGTGTCACGTTTTCATGCTTACATGTCATTCTCATTCTCATTTCGTTACATATCATACATATTCCTAGCGGGGTTATGTATCATGCAATTTACCATATTTCATGTCATACAATTCATTCAGTTACATTTCAATACTCATACAACAAGTCATAATCATACAAGGGTCACACATCGTCACATGCATTCATAGCAGTTAGTTTTTATAGAAAAGAGATTCGTGATTTGTTTCCAGATGTATTTTTAGGGAAGAAGTGGTGAGAGATTGAAGGAAGGAGGAGGGATCCGTTACCAAATGTTTTTCTTCTTTTAATTTTTATTTATTTATTTATTATTTTATTATTTTAACTATTTTTTTAATAATTATTTTTATTTCTTTATTTCTTTATTTATTTTTGGGCTATTACATTATATCCCTCTAAAATAAACTTTCGTCCTCGAAAGTGTTTTAATCTTGGAATAACTCGGGTCTTTATTCTAAGAGTTCTTTGTTAAGTCTTCTAGTACAACTAAGTAAAAAATCTTAAGAAGTATACCCTAATCCGTATGAGTCATAGCATTTATTTGCATGCATAAAACTTTCATAAGCCTATCACTTTGTATTCATAAAATCTTTGAATCCTTATAAGGTGTCTTGTCAGATAGTTAGGTATTTTAAATCTTAATTCATACTCCAAAAGGGTCTTTTGGTCATTTACCCCCAAATCTTGGTTTAATTCTTCAGCATATTCCAATGGTCTTGTAACTTTGTGTAATCCCTTTACACCATGATATAAGGCTCCTCATCAAATTTCATGTCATTTAGAGGTCACTTTGGTCATAAACTAGTGGTACGTAATTATAGGGGCATTTTAGTCATTTTACACCTACACTTGGTTTAGCCCGTTATCATAACCTAATGGTCACCAAATTTCGTACATAATCTTATCATGTCATATTGGGTTTTCTTCTAAAATTTCATGGACAACATAATTCATCTAAGGTTTGTGGCTCTGGCACTTCATCGAAATAAATGTTCATGTATACAATAAGGTTGGAAAACTTTGATTCCATCTACTAGATCAATAGTTTTACTAGTTTCTGCTTTACATTGTTCTCCAAATCAAATTTTCTACACTTAGCTAAAGGTTCACTAATTGACCTGTTTGTCCATGCTTTCTCAAAATCTCATTTTTAAATATCCAAAATGGCATTTTCTTTTGATCCATTTTTTTTTTCTCTATCCCTATCATTAAAGAAATACAAAGAAAAATTTCGGGTTAGAAACATTCTCGAGAATTCCTCTTAAGATTTGAACCCATAGCTGATGGTAGAACTAGGATAGATATTTTCTGTTTTCTACTCACACACGCTCATATCTTTGCTTCTCGATCTATCTCTAATTTTAATCTTCCTCCCCAATAAGATATTACGGTGCTAGTGTAGACCGAAATTTCATTACAGCCCAATACTGACCGGTAATAGATACCGGGGCTTTGCAATATTTGACTGATCACAATTCTGTATAGTCCATTTACTAGAGTTCCCCAGGAATTCATTAGAGGAATGTTTCCAATTAAAATTGTTCGTTCTCTATATTTTTAACAATTAAAAAGAAAGAAAGAATTGTTTTCCTTTCCTCATTATTGTTGGTGTCCACTTGATTTGGTTCATCATTAATGTCTCATCTTTGTAGATGAATTCCATATACAAATTTGCCTATTTTCCCATACAAAATCAAGAAATTGGTAATACTTCTTCTCTGGCTACCTACCCCAATTCTAGTTAATTTTTGGAGTCAAAATCATGACATGAAACTAGTTAAGAACTCCACCCTATTCCAATGCAAATAGAATGCACTAGTAAATCACATGGATCTAGGAACGACTTCCTGTATTTGATTTGTGGTCAAGCTAGAGTTTGAGGATTTGGTAACTTTCATAGGAAACATTGTCAAATAGGCTTTTCTCTTGGTATACCTTATCTACTACAGTCCAAAACTAATGTTCCTATAACCATAATGGAAAGACATCACAACCCTTTCAATGCCTTTGTAATACTAAGAATGGGCTTAACAAAATTCTCTTATAAAAATTGGTATTGTATAAGCATGGTGGATATCCTCAGATGCCATAAAACTTGGGATACTTGAAAATCAAACTTAAAATGATAGTCTTGAAACTTTACTAGTAATACCTTTTAACCAGGTTGACATTGCTAGGAAAAATTGTTCGGTAATTTCCTACAACAATTTGTTTATGTTGAGCTTCCTGAGTGCATTCGTGTACCCTAAGAAGAATTACCACAAAACTTCTAGTTGATTTAGAGACAATGTCCCACTCTAATCCTCGTATATCCCCCACCCAAGTTCATCTTAAATCATGGTTTCTTAAATTGAAGGTATGTTGACAATCTCATATCTCATACTGTAGTCCCTTTCCATATACCTCTAAAATTTTAACCATGATCGTAATGCCTCGTCCAAACTGTGGCTCGATACTTTTAAATCACCTCACAACTTCTTTAATTGGTTGCATTATTATTTATTTATTTATTATTTTTTTTTTTTTAATTTTAAGCTAGTATTAAAGCAGAAAAGTTTTCTATATCTCAGTACTTCCAAAGCTCAGCTTCCATTAAAGGCACTTATGGTCTTAACTTTAAGTATACATGTTTTAAACTTTTATGGTCTTAACTCAATTTTTTTTTTGTTTTTTGTTTTTTTTTTTACTGATACTTTTAATTTCATCTTTACATACTTCAAAGTTATAAAATTTCCTTTCAAACACTACAACTTTTAATATCTATAGTGTACTATAAGATATTGACATCTATCAAGCTTCTTAGGTCATTTTATTTCATCTGACACTACTTACTCTTCAGTATACATTGGTACATTCATTCTCATCTCTATGGTCATAAGACTGTGTAGTTTATCTATGTTCGAGATGTCTAACTAAAGCATATGATATTTCTTAGCAAAATCATATTCACGCATACACTAACATTAGTAGCTTACTAAAACTATAGTTACTCATTCACAATGACAACCTTAGTAAATCAAAACATCATCAATACAACAATTTACATTCACATTCCATGCAAGGTAAAACATAACATATTCTACATTCTAATAAATATAGAATTAAGCCAACAATAATGTAGTAAATTACAATACAATCAATGGTGTAAAAGTCCAATTACGAGTTATATTTTATAATGACCAAGCAATAACAACATACACAATTAACGACATTTCATTTTTTATCTTAAGCAAGACATACCTGATGGAGACGGGGCATCAACGGTGGGACCATGAAACATGTCAAGCCTACATCGTAGGCTAGTCTACAAGATCTATAACCTAGAGCTCTGATACCAACTGTAACGACCCGAAATTTTCTACTTAATTTAAGATCGCTACTGTATACATACCATAAACATTGAATGCGGAAGACTTCATTTAAATTTCATAAAACATAACCTTTATCTTAAAACACAGCCATGGACTTACGTGTTTCGAAAACATCTTTAAAACGACACAACAAAAGACCCGAAATAAAGTAAATAAGCGTTTAAGTTTAAAACATCCTATTCTATCCTAAGTCTAAGAAAATAAATACCACTATCTTATGCATGTGCCATGATCTCGAGTTGCGATGTCGTCGTCAGCCGTACAGGAATGCCTTGCCTTAACCTGAAAAATGTAGTAGCACATGGCCTGAGTATTTAAAGAAATACTCAGTCAGTGACCCCACTATTGGGGTTAAATGCAACAATCACATGCAATGAAATGATGGGACCTATCTTTCGTTTCGTTTCGTTTTGTTTCTTTTTCGTTTCGTTTCGTTTCATTTTCCCTACGGTGCAATCCTAAAAGGTAATCGTGGACATGTACCATATACTCTACACGCAGCCCATACGTGCGAGTATGGGCTCACCAGCTAGTTCGCACACCGCTGGGCCACTGTCCCTAGCCGGTGGGCATGCTCTGGGGGCCCACCGGGACCTGTTAAAACTAAAACCGTCATGGCAGCGCTATGCAGGGCATAACGATCGTTGTCCTGCCATTTGGATGTACGCGTCCGTACCCTCGTGATGGGATAGGGGTATCCCCCCCAAATGCATGATCACACAATATGCATGAGGTCACACTAGTCCTACTCATCATTTAATGAACATAACCCCGTGTCACGTTTTCATGCTTACATGTCATTCTCATTCTCATTTCGTTACATATCATACATATTCCTAACGGGGTTATGTATCATGCAATTTACCATATTTCATGTCATACAATTCATTCAATTACATTTCAATACTCATACAAAAAGCCATAATCGTATAAGGGCCACACATTGTCACATGCATTCATATCACATCAACTAAGCAGCATAAATAACATACATTCACGTTCACATGATTTCGTACTTAAGCACAATAATCTAGCATACAATGTATCATATCATAACCGAGTCAATAACACAAACACTTCATAGTCATATCATTCTCTAACTTACCACAGTCTTGACGTTCTTATACCTATCACAGACATATCATTACGTGACGTACCTTAGTCATATCGTCACAAGAATGTACCCTAATGCTATCGTTCTATCAATCTATCAAAAACCTATCCCTTTCTACCTATAAGCTAACCGTATTCCTTCATCAATCTCTCCTATCCCTAGCACTCCAATATCTAACCTAACTCTAACGTTTCATGAACGTATCTTACTCCTATCGTTACATTTCGTTTTGTGCATCCTTCTCGTACCCTATCTCAAACATCTCCTAGAGCACATCGTACCATAATTATTATCATACAATCCACATATAATAACATAACATAACATAACATAACATATAGGAAGCATATCGATCCTCAGACAATTCACACATATCAATATATATGACACGTGCAGAACCACAGGCCACGTGTCAACATCAAATATAACCATGCCGATAGTAAGGTCACTTACCTGGCTAGCTTAAGTCGTTGTCACAAATATATCTTTAATGAAAGTTCGATTCCGTCCTTTGAAATCCGAGTCAACCTATATGAGTTCATGACATCAGTTCCAAGTTTGAACTCTATAAAATTATTTCTCTAATTTAGATTGGTCATCGTAAAATTATGATATTTCCTGTTAGACAAAATTTAAAGGAGCACACTGCACTCTAATATTTCCTATTTTACTGTTAAATCCTGTTCAACAAATCTTTCCTCAATCTTTCCTCTTCTTCTGTAATTATTTTTAAGAAGGTATTATTCAATTTCGTTAATCTATTCCTACTTCCAAATCTTCCCTTTTTATTTTTATTATTATTATTCTTTTCAGTTAAGAGTGTTTATGATATGATACATCGTATGCTAGATTATTGTGCTTAAGTACGAAATCATGTGAACGTGAATGTATGTTATTTATGTTGCTTAGTTGATGTGATATGAATGCATGTGACGATGTGTGACCCTTGTACGATTATGGCTTGTTGTATGAGTATTGGAATGTAACTGAATGAATTGTATGACATGAGATACGGTAAATTGCATGATACATAACCCCGCTAGGAATATGTATGATATGTAACAGAACGAGAAAGAGAATGACATGTAAGCATGAAAACGTGACACGAGGTTATATTCATTAAATGATGACTGTAGGACTAGTGGGACCTCATGCATATTGTGTGATCATGCATTTGGGGGGAAACCCCTATCCCATCACGAGGGTATGGACGCGTACATCCAAATGGCAGGACAACGATCGTTATGCCCTGCATAGAGCTGCCATAACGGTTTTAGTTTTAACTGGTCCCGGTGGGCCCCCAGAGCATGCCCACCGACTAGGGACAGTGGCCCAGCGGTGTGCGAACTATCTGGTGAGCCCATACTCGCACGTATTTTCTTGCTCTCTCTCTCTTCTTTCGAATAAGAGAAACAACTATGTACGTAAAATGGCTACCTAAATAAACATGTAGACACTAATAACAACCCTATAAACTAAAATCACATCGTCAACATGTTCTAACTACATAAAACTCTCTCGCCTTCTCTATAAGGTTTAGATCACCATACACACTAATTTACATAGAGTAATCAACGTCTCAATCCTCTAAAATTAATAGAATAAGAAAAGAGAGTAAGAGATTAGAGAGTTATCAAGCCTTTTTTCGTCTTTCAAGGGAAGTTCCTCTCCTTTAGGCTCTCTCTTCCCTCTCATTGTCTTAAACTATTCTTCTTACTCCTTTTTTCTTTAGGTTGTCTGCATCTACTTAATTGGGTGTTTCTTTCTCTTCTCTAATTTTTAGCAGCAACAACCACTGATATGAACCAAGAGACATCAATCATACAATATACTTCAATGAAGATGTGAAGAAAGGTTGTCAAAATTATCAAAAGATGTTTCAATTCATGCCACATTGAAGAAGAATGAAGTTTGATTGTTACAAATTTTGGGTGGGTTACAATTTAGAGTTATTGTATTTTAAGACATTTTATTTACTTTAGGTTACATTTACATAATGACTAATTATGGTCATTAAGTATGAATGTTACAACTTTTGGAATGCCTTTAATAGTTTCATTTTGAGGCTATATAAAGCCATGTATGTTGTATTTGTAAGTAGACTTGGAAAAATATAGAAAGAAGCATTTGTGCTCTTCTTTAGCCAATGGCTAAGTTTCTTTGCAATTCTATGTAGTTTAGGTTGCATGTAGAATCATTCAAGCTCGACATGATCAATCTTGCTTGTGGAGTGATTCGAATCTCAAACAAGTGTTTGAGATATTTGATCAACAAGAATCATTCAAGCTAGACATGATCGATCTTGCTTGTGGAGTGATTCGAATATCAATCAAGTGTTCTTGCATTGAGATATTCGATCAACAAGGTAATCCGAATCTTACCCCCTTGTAGTTGATTCCTTATCTTATATATGTTTCCTTTGCGTTTCTTCTCAATTTGATTTTTATTTATTTTCATATTTTTAGTTTTTAATCAACCCAGAGTTCAAAATTCAATCTTTGCTCTATTTAAAATTTTGAGAGGTGAGAATGAGAGCTTCATATGTGTAAATGAGCGCAAATAGAGTGGCCTAAAATTTCTTGAGCATATACTCTTGAGAGAGTGTTGTGAGGTCCGTCGTATTTCCATAACTTATTTTTTGCAGCAAAGTTACACAAATAGATTCGAGGACGAATCCTCTTGAAGAAGTGGAGAATGATATGAACCAAGAGACATCAATCATACAATATACTTCAATGAAGATGTGAAGAAAAGGTTGTCAAAATTATCAAAAGATGTTTCAATTCATGCTACATTGAAGAAGAATGAAGTTTGATTGTTGTAAATTTTTGGTGGGTTACAATTTAGAGTAATTTAGAGTTATTGTATTTTAAGACTTTATTTAATTTCGGTTACATTTACATAATGGCTAATTATGGTCATAAGGTAGGAATGTTACAACTCTTGGAATACATTTAGTAGTTTCATTTTTTAGGTTATATAAAGCCTTATATGTTGTATTTGTAACCAAACTTGGAAAATATAGTAAAAGAACCATTTGTGCTTTTCTTTAGCCAATGGCTAAGTTTCTTTGCAATTCTATGTAGTTTAGTTTGCATGTAGAATCATTCAAGCTCGACATGATCAATCTTGCTTGTGGAGTGATTTGAATCTCAAACAAGTGTTTGAGATATTTGATCAAGAGTCATTCAAGCTAGACATGATCGATCTTGCTTGTGGAGTGATTCGAATCTCAATTAAGTGTTCTTGCCTTGAGATATTCGATCAACAAGGTAATCCGAATCTTATTCCCCTTGTATTGATTTCTTATCTTATCAACCACCTATGCTTTTACCCTTTATGATTCTGTATTTTCTTCTCCCTTTGTTGGTTGATTGAGAACCGTTCCTTTTGCTTCTTTCTTCTCATTTAGAGTTGAAAAGAGTTTGAAAAGAGATTTAGAGTTGAAAAGAGATTGGTCAACCACATAAGCAGCCTCCTATTAATTTGTCAATAATCCGTGTGCCATGCTGATTCGGATTAAAATTTGCTTCAAGAATTGCTAAAACAAATGGTTCAGAAAATGTCATTCTAATCATATTTCTCCAAGATTTGATGTAGCATTATGATTCAGAACAAAGTTCTAGAGTGAATAAGCCTATTGTGCCACGACTTTGTGAATAGCGTATATGAGTTCTAGAGTGAACTAGCTTTTATGCTATCTTGCTTGCTAGCTTACGTTGCTTAGAAAGTTAATTATAAATATCCAAGTATCTGAGAGGTGTGACCTCATCATTGTTCAATATGGTATGAAAATTGACTATTGCACAAGACCATAGAGTTACATTGAATTTTGGGAGGGATCTCCTATGCTAGTGAGATACCTTATTGTACTTGTTTGGACATCAAAGTTGAGATGGCCGAATTAGTCTAAGGCGCCAGATTAAGGTTCTAATTCGAAAGGGTGTCAATCCCACTCTCAACAATTAATTTGAATTATTGTGGTGTTAAATAAGAAAATTCTCCTATATAATAACTAATTATATTCAAGTTCATAAGGTAATTTTTTTGGCATGTAGCAAACAAAATGAGAGTTCATGCATTTTTCCGATATTGCGAATAGCCTGACTCTCCGCATATAGTCATCACTTGACAACAAGATTCTCGTAAAAAAAAAGTTTAGTTTTAACAGGAAAAACTATTCACTCTTCCCGGCGGTGGCAGCGATGGCTAATGCCGTAGCATTGCACATTGGCAGGTGTTTGTGGCGGCGAATGGGTGGTTGGGGTGACAACGAGGAGTCGCCACCACATGTTTTACTTTGTACTTCTATTTACAAAATGCAATCCTTCCTCATTAATTAATAGGTTCCTTTTAGAAACTTGAATATGGTCCTCCCATCATTTGATGGGCAAGCTATCACTTCTACCCACTAGGAAACATAATCCATGAGATAGAGGAAATGGCCCCGATAAAGTTAATGCCCTATACATAAAAAAGTTCTCCTTCTAAAATAAAATTTAAGGGTAGATCGTTTTTCTTACTAATACTTCTTGTCCTTTGACATTGATCATAACATTTGCAAAATTCTATAGCATCTCTAAAAATTGTTGTCCAATAAAAACAAGATTCGAATACCTTTGCAACTATTTTTTGTCCTTAAAATTTGCGTGCGCAGGGGAATGCAAGGCTCTGCTCAAGAATTATTGGTATTTTACTGTCTGGAATGCATCTTATCAATTTGTCATCTCCATAATGCTCAAAAAGAAAAGGGTCATCCAAAATGTAACTCCTGTTTTCATAGAAGAACCTGCTAATAATTTTGCTCTTCATGCATAATGTCACAGGCTAAAAAAATTAGTTATGTTTTCCTACCAATGGACCTATACCACTGCTTATATTGAATATCTCCTCTTTTTTCATTTATTGTATAATTCACTTGAACCCATTCAATGTTTTCCTTCAATAATAATTAGAAAGAAGTATCTTTCCTTTCTTATGTTTTAGCATTACCATAGTATCACATATTAATTCAAATGGTGAATTTTAGTTGACGATTGACATTGTGCGGTTGTAGTTTGAGTGTTTTTAATGCTTTGAAAGTTATCATGCATTGTTCATCAAAAATGAATTTCCTATTTTTCTCCAACAAGTTGCATATAGGTTTTGTCATGGTTAAAAACTCCTTCATAAACCTCCTATAGAAGAATCGTGCATGGCCTAAGAAACTTCTTATTCATTTAAAAGAAGTATGTGAATTTAGTTTCTCAATGGCTTCAATCTTGACTTTGTCCACTTTTATTCCTCTTTTCCATATCGTGTGGCCTAGCATTATCTCTTCATTGATAATAAAATGACATTTTTTCCTATTTAGTACAAGATTTTTCTCCTCTCACCTATTTAAAACCTTCCCAAATTGCAAAAATAGATTTCAAAAGATTCTTTGTAAATGTAGAAAATGTAGAAGTTATCCATGAAAATCTCCATACACATTTTCACCATTTCTTTAAAATGACAATCATACTGAAAATCTCAATACACATTTTCACCATATCTTTAAAATGACAATCATACATCGTTGGAATGTTGCTAGAGTGTTACATAGCCTAAAGGGCATCATTCTAAAGGCAAGACTTTCATAAAAACATGTAAATGTGGTATTCTCATAGTTTTATAGACGGATTGTAATCTGGTTGTATTTCGAATAACTATCTGAGAAATAATAATGTCTTTCTAGCAAGTCTATCAAACAATTTTAAATAGAGCAAAGATTGAATTTTGAACTCTGGGATGATTAAAAACTAAAAAGATGAAAATAAATAAAAAATAAAATTGAGAAAACGCAAAGGAAACATATATCCGATCTTGAGCCTGAAGCTCTGATACCAAATGGTAAGATAAGGAATCAATACAAGGGGAATAAGATTCGGATTACCTTGTTGATCGAATATCTCAAGGCAAGAACATTGTTTGAGATTCGAATCACTCCACAAGCAAGATCGGTCATGTCTAGCTTGAATGATTCTTGTTGATCAAATATCTCAACGCAAGAACACTTGCTTGAGATTCGAATCACTCCACAAGCAAGATTGATCATGTCGAGCTTGAATGATTCTACATGCAACCCAAACTACATAGAATTGCAAAGAAACTTAGCCATTGGCTAAAGAAAGCACAAATGCTTCTTTTACTATATCTTCAAGTCTGCTTACAAATACAACATACATGGCTTTATATAGCCTCAAAAATGAAACTATTAAAGGCATTCCAAGAGTTGTAACATTCATACTTAATGGCCATAATTAACCATTATGTAATTGTAACCTAAGGTAAATAATAACTTTTAAACTACATTAATGAAATACAATAACTCTAAATTGTAATCCACCCAAAATTTATCACATGAAACTTCATTCTTCTTCAATGTGGCATGAATTGAAATATTCTTTTGATAATTTCAACAATATTTTCTTCACATCTTCATTGAAGCATATTGTATGATTGTGTCTCTTTGTTCGTATCAGACATGATCGATCTTGCTTGTGGAGTGATTCGAATCTCAATCAAGTGTTCTTCTTGCCTTGAGATATTCGATCAACAAGGTAATCATAATCTTATTCCTCTTGTAGTTGATTCCTTATCATATCTTTTTGTATTAGAGCTTCAGGCTCAACATCGGATATATGTTTCCTTTGCGTTTCTTTTCAATTTGTTTTTATCTTTATTGTTTTTAATCGACCCAAAATAAAAAAAAAAATCCAATCTAGGCTCTTCTAAAAAAAAATTGAGAGGTGAGAATGAGAGCTTCATTTGCGTACATGAGTGCAAACAGAGTGGCCTAAAATTTCTTGAGTATATACACGTGAGAGAGTGTTGTGAGGTCCTTTGTATTTCCGTAACTTATTTTTTGCAGCAAAGTTCCACAAATAGATTCGAGGACGAATCCGCTTGAAGAAGCGGAGAACGATATGAACCAAGAGACATCAATCATACAATATACTTCAATGCAGATGTGAAGAAAAAGTTGTCAAAATTATTAAAAGATGTTTCAGTTCATGCCACATTGAAGAAGAATGAAGTTTGATTGTTATTAATTTTGGGTGGGTTACGATTTAGAGACTTTTTATTCCAGTTAGGTTACAATTACCTAATGGCTAATTATGGTCATTAAGTATGAATGTTACAACTCTTGAAATGCCTTCAATAGTTTCATTTTTGAGGCTATATAAAGCCATGTATGTTGGATTTGTAAGTAGACTTGAAAAATGTAGTAAAAGAAGCATTTGTGCTTTTCTCTGGCAAATGGCTGAGTTTCTTTGCAATTCTATGTAGTTTAGGTTGCATGTAGAATCATTCAAGCTTGACATGATCAATCTTGCTTGTGGAGTGATTCGAATCTCAAACAAGTGTTTGGGATATTTAATCAACAGGAATCATTCAAGCTAAACATGATCGATCTTGCTTGTGGAGTGATTCGAATCTCAATCAAGTGTTCTTCTTGCCTTGAGATATTCGATCAACAAGGTAATCCGAATCTTATTCCCCTTGTAGTTGATTCCTTATCATATCATTTGGTATCAGAGCTTCAGGCTCAAGATCGGATATAAGTTTCTTTGCGTTTCTTTTCAATTTGTTTTTATCTTTATTGTTTTTAATCGACCCAAAATTAAAAAAAAAAATCCAATCTAAGCTCTTCTAAAAAAAAAAATTGAGAGGTGAGAATGAGAGCTTCATTTGCGTACATGAGTGCAAACAGAGCGGCCTAAAATTTCTTGAGTATATACACGTGAGAGAGTGTTGTGAGGTCCTTTGTATTTCCGTAACTTATTTTTTGCAGCAAAGTTTCACAAATAGATTCGAGGGCGAATCCGCTTGAAGAAGCGGAGAATGATATGAACCAAGAGACATCAATCATACAATATACTTCAATGCAGATGTGAAGAAAAAGTTGTCAAAATTATCAAAAGTTGTTTCAATTCATGCCACATTGAAGAAGAATGAAGTTTGATTGTTATTAGTTTTGGGTGGGTTACGATTTAGAGACTTTTTATTCCAGTTAGGTTACAATTACCTAATGGCTAATTATGGTCATTAAGTATGAATGTTACAACTCTTAGAATGCCTTCAATAGTTTCATTTTTGAGGCTATATAAAGCCATGTATGCTGGATTTGTAAGTAGACTTGGAAAATGTAGTAAAAAGAGCATTTGTGCTTTTCTCTGACCAATGGCTGAGTTTCTTTGCAATTCTATGTAGTTTAGGTTGCATGTAGAATCGTTCAAGCTCGACATGATCAATCTTGCTTGTGGAGTGATTCGAATCTCAAACAAGTGTTTGGGATATTTGATCAACAGGAATCATTCAAGCTAGACATGATCGATCTTTCTTGTGGAGTGATTTGAATCTCAATCAAGTGTTCTTCTTGCCTTGAGATATTCGATCAACAAGGTAATCCGAATCTTATTCCCCTTTGTAGTTGATTCCTTAGCTTATCATTTGGTATTAGAGCTTCAGGCTCAAGATCGGATCTATGTAGTTTAGGTTGCATGTAGTATCATTCAAGCTCGACATGATCAATCTTGCTTGTTGAGTGATTTTAATCTAAATCAAGTGTTTGGGATATTTGATCAACAGGAATCATTCAAGAGGGTTCGTCCTCGAATCTATTTGTGAAACTTTGCTGCAAAAAAAAAGTTATGGAAATACGAAGGACCTCACAACACTCTCTCACGAGTATACACTCAAAAAATTTTAGGACACTCTTTTTACACTCAGTTACACAAATGAAGCTCCCATTCTCACCTCTCAAAATTTTAAATAGAGTAAAGATTGAATTTTGAACTCTGGGGTTGATTAAAAACTAAAAAGATGAAAATAAATAAAAATCAAATTGAGAAGAAACGCAAACGAAACATATATCCGATCTTGAGCCTGAAGCTCTGATACCAAATGATAAGATAAGGAAATCAACTACAAGGGGGGTAAGATTCGGATTACCTTGTTGATCGAATATCTCAAGCCAAGAACACTTTGTTTGAGATTCGAATCACTCCAGAAGCAAGATCGATCATGTCTAGCTTCAATGATTCTTGTTGATCAAATATCTCAAGAAAAGAACACTTGATTGAGATTCAAATCACTCCACAAGCAAGATTGATCATGTCGAGCTTGAATGATTCTACATAGAGTTGCAAAGAAACTTAGCCATGGCTAAAGAAAAGCACAAATGCTCCTTTTACTATATTTTCCAAGTCTGCCTACAAATACAACATACAAGGCTTTATATAGCCTCAAAATGAAACTACTAAAGGCATTCCAAGAGTTGTAACATTCATATTTAAGGGCTATAATTAACCATTATGTTATTGTAACCTAAAGTAAATTAAAAGTCTTAAAATACATTAATGAAATACAATAACTCTCAATTGTAATCCACCCAAAATTTATAATATGAAACTTCATTCTTCTTCAATGTGGCATGAATTTAACTTCATTCCAAAAGTTGTAACATTCATACTTAATGACCATAATTAGTCATTATGTAAATGTAACCTAAAATAAATAAAATGTCTTCAAATACAGTAACTCTAAATTATTCTAAATTGTAACCCACCCAAAATTTACCACAATCAAACTTCATTCTTCTTCAATGTAGCATGAATTGAAAAACATCTTTTGATAATTTTGACAATCTTTTCTTCACATCTTCATTGAAGTATATTGTATGATTGATGTCTCTTGGTTCATATCATTCTCCACTTCTTCAAGAGGATTCGTCCTCGAATCTATTTGTGAAACTTTGCTGCAAAAAAAAAGTTATGGAAATACGAAGGACCTCACAACACTCTCTCACGAGTATACACTCAAAAAATTTTAGGACACTCTTTTTACACTCAGTTACACAAATGAAGCTCCCATTCTCACCTCTCAAAATTTTAAATAGAGTAAAGATTGAATTTTGAACTCTGGGTTGATTAAAAACTAAAAAGATGAAAATAAATAAAAATCAAATTGAGAAGAAACGCAAACGAAACATATATCCGATCTTGAGCCTGAAGCTCTGATACCAAATGATAAGATAAGGAAATCAACTACAAGGGGGGTAAGATTCGGATTACCTTGTTGATCGAATATCTCAAGCCAAGAACACTTTGTTTGAGATTCGAATCACTCCAGAAGCAAGATCGATCATGTCTAGCTTCAATGATTCTTGTTGATCAAATATCTCAAGAAAAGAACACTTGATTGAGATTCAAATCACTCCACAAGCAAGATTGATCATGTCGAGCTTGAATGATTCTACATAGAGTTGCAAAGAAACTTAGCCATGGCTAAAGAAAAGCACAAATGCTCCTTTTACTATATTTTCCAAGTCTGCCTACAAATACAACATACAAGGCTTTATATAGCCTCAAAATGAAACTACTAAAGGCATTCCAAGAGTTGTAACATTCATATTTAAGGGCTATAATTAACCATTATGTTATTGTAACCTAAAGTAAATTAAAAGTCTTAAAATACATTAATGAAATACAATAACTCTCAATTGTAATCCACCCAAAATTTATAATATGAAACTTCATTTTCTTCAATGTGGCATGAATTTAACTTCATTCCAAAAGTTGTAACATTCATACTTAATGACCATAATTAGTCATTATGTAAATGTAACCTAAAATAAATAAAATGTCTTCAAATACAGTAACTCTAAATTATTCTAAATTGTAACCCACCCAAAATTTACCACAATCAAACTTCATTCTTCTTCAATGTAGCATGAATTGAAAAACATCTTTTGATAATTTTGACAATCTTTTCTTCACATCTTCATTGAAGTATATTGTATGATTGATGTCTCTTGGTTCATATCATTCTCCACTTCTTCAAGAGGATTCGTCCTCGAATCTATTTGTGAAACTTTGCTGCAAAAAAAAAGTTATGGAAATACGAAGGACCTCACAACACTCTCTCACGAGTATACACTCAAAAAATTTTAGGACACTCTTTTTACACTCAGTTACACAAATGAAGCTCCCATTCTCACCTCTCAAAATTTTAAATAGAGTAAAGATTGAATTTTGAACTCTGGGGTTGATTAAAAACTAAAAAGATGAAAATAAATAAAAATCAAATTGAGAAGAAACGCAAACGAAACATATATCCGATCTTGAGCCTGAAGCTCTGATACCAAATGATAAGATAAGGAAATCAACTACAAGGGGGGTAAGATTCGGATTACCTTGTTGATCGAATATCTCAAGCCAAGAACACTTTGTTTGAGATTCGAATCACTCCAGAAGCAAGATCGATCATGTCTAGCTTCAATGATTCTTGTTGATCAAATATCTCAAGAAAAGAACACTTGATTGAGATTCAAATCACTCCACAAGCAAGATTGATCATGTCGAGCTTGAATGATTCTACATAGAGTTGCAAAGAAACTTAGCCATGGCTAAAGAAAAGCACAAATGCTCCTTTTACTATATTTTCCAAGTCTGCCTACAAATACAACATACAAGGCTTTACATAGCCTCAAAATGAAACTACTAAAGGCATTCCAAGAGGTGTAACATTCATATTTAATGGCTATAATTAACCATTATGTTATTGTAACCTAAAGTAAATTAAAAGTCTTAAAATACATTAATGAAATACAATAAGTCTCCATTGTAATCCACCCAAAATTTATAATATGAAACTTCATTCTTCTTCAATGTGGCATGAATTGAACTTCATTCCAAAAGTTGTAACATTCATACTTAATGACCATAATTAGCCATTATGTAAATGTAACCTAAAATAAATAAAATGTCTTCAAATACAGTAACTCTAAATTATTCTAAATTGTAACCCACCCAAAATTTACCACAATCAAACTTCATTCTTCTTCAATGTAGCATGAATTGAAAAACATCTTTTGATAATTTTGACAACTTTTTCTTCACATCTTCATTGAAGTATATTGTATGATTGATGTCTTTTCGTTCATATCATCTATGAAAATTTCATGATGTATAAAAGGAGAAAACAAAAAAAAATTAGCATGACTTCAAAAAAATTGCTATTCAATTCATGGTTGAAATTATTCCATAAAAAATTGAAATCAAAATGATATGTTGACAAAATCACTCACATATTTAGTTGGAAAAGTCCATAGGAGCATAATAAAAAGGACTGGGGGCCATAACTAGAAGAGGGGAAGGAAATTTCAGCCTCAGATAAGCAGAGGGCAAAGAGGTGTGATACACATTAAGTTCACATGGTACGAACAGGCCTTAAGGAATTATGAATGCAAAAGGAATCTAAAGTATCTCTTCATATACGACAACGAGAATTACACAAAAAAAGCTATGGAGCCAGTTATATAACTATCCCTACAAAATGACACGATCATAAAATAACATAGATTTATTACATGATATAGCTTATCATAGCATAACGTGACATAACATATCATAAAATAACATAACATATAAAAAATAACTATGGCATATCTATAGTCCTAACACTATATCATTTAACCATCATTTTAGCGTTCAACATTCTTAAGAGAAATCACTCTCATGCACATACTAGTGTTCTTAATAGAAATCACTCTCATGCCCATACTAGTGTTCTTAAGAGAAATCACTCTTATGCACATACTAGTGTTGAGCGATCTACTAATATTTTCGTGGGACTATAATTTCATAATTACAGTATTAACTTTGTTAACTCAAAACACCGTATCGCATTCACATTTCATTCCTAGTAAGTCATAAAATAACAATCAACATAATTTATTATATTTCATAAGGCATGCATGATGGTGACGAAGTGTTTGCACCAAGACCATAGAAACTTTTTGAGTCTTCATCATAGGTTAGTCTATAGAATCTATAAGCTTAGAGCTCGGATAACAACTATAACAACCCAAGTTTCTATTAAAAATAAGGTGTCACTGCATGCATGACATGTCTATGATAACAACTATAACAACCCAAGTTTCTATTAAAAATAAGGTGTCACTGCATGCATGACATGTCTATTGTGCGAGAAAAGTTCTTTTTAAAAATTAAGTAAACAATGTCGTAGACTTATTCGGAGTAAAATCTTTAAAACAACAAAAAAAAAAATACATAATTCGTAACATATACATCCAAACCCATCATATTGGGGAAGTATCTCAATGCACATGACAACAAATATGCACGATATCCCTCTAGCTTATAATCATGGCATAATGTATGACGCAGGATAGAGCTCCATTTATGTATAACATAATAAATCTGTGAATTATGCTCACATAATTCGTGTACATTCTGGCCTAGCTTCCCTAGCATTGTCTACCGAGGTTTATGTGTCATAAATTATTAATGGAATATATTTTATATAGTCGTAATCAGTTGGCACATTCAATCCTACTTATGTTTCTCATTCTTAACATAGTATCAAAGCTTTTCATTCTTAACCAAGTTGGGTGTTATTGACTTACACTCCTCAACTTGAGACACTTTCCAACTTGAGGGGGAGTAAAGACAAGTTGGGCGTTATTAACCTACACTTTCCAACACGAGGCGGAGTATTGGAATATATTTTATATAGTCGTAACCAGTTAGGACTTTCAATCCCACTTATGTTTCTCATTCTTAACATGGCACCATAGCTTCTCATTCCTAACATGGTATCAAAGCAGGAGAAGAGGAAGAACATAAGAAAAGTGATATGAACAACGACCAAGGAATTTCCATACCTCAAGGTCCAATTACAAGGACGAGAGCCAAGAAGCTACAACAAACCTTATACAGTTATATTCAAGCTATGGTGAGCTCATCAAAGGAAATTCTAGAAGACGTTGGTGACCTCCCTTATATGTTATGCAAAGTTGAGCTTCAAGACAGAGATGAATTAAATGCACTTTAAGTTGCATTTAATGAACTCCGCTGAATATCAAATAGTCCAAGGATGACTAATAAGCACATTTTATTATTTGCATTATTTAATTATAGTTTAACTATTTGTTTTCATATTTAAGCTAGTTTTAAATATAGGAGTTAAGGTTATATTGTAACCCACATAGGTTACTATATTCCACAATTAACTAGCCATTTTAATATGGAGGTTATGGGTATTTCTCATTTACTAGCCCATTTAATTTTGGAGTTATGTATCACATAGGTTAAGGTTTGTAAAGGCTATATAAAGCCTTCTTAGCTTTGTTGAGAGCTAAACTTTCTTTGCAAATTCTTGTGTTTAGAACTTGCCTGTAGAGTCATTCAAGTGGTATTGATCAAACCTCTTGTGGAGTGATTCGAATCACAAGTTTAGAAATGAGTTTTCTTTACTCTTGATCTTGATCATCAAGGTAATCCATTTCATACTTTCCCTTGGGTTGATTTCCATATCAAAAAGTAACAGAGGACGACAGATGAATTTGGATCACCTTCCACTAGATATATCATCCTTTTAAGTCCACGTCTCAAAAGTTTTAATTTCTGGTTTCTATAGCGATTGTCCCTTATTGAGCACCGCAAATCATCAATTTTTTTCTCTCGACAATAATCGAGATTCCATCACCAACAGGTAGCCTCCTAATCTCAATCTGGGTCTTAAATGGGCTACAGATATTCTCAATCATTTTTACCGGATTCAGTGATGGAATGATTGGCTAATGAGTAAACTCTCAAGTTTAAAGGTCTCTCTCCATTATCACTACTAACAATCTTTAGCACATGCCTCTCATTAGAAGAACCTGTCGACCTATTTTCCCTTCCATTTGCTTCGACTTGACCGTAAACAAGATATTCACAGAGGTGACTTAAGACTGCTGGCCAAAGTGATGAGATATCCTTGTTGGGGTTATCCTTTGAAACTTCTTTAAAGGAATCAATAACTTGATGCTTAGAGTAGCCATGCGCATAAACCTCTCAATTGATTCAAGGGAACATCAATCTCGGTGTTCTTAAATATCAAAATTTTCCTTTTGGTGGAATCAGCCAAATCCAGTTTCAAAATTTCGGATGTTGATTTAACACATCCCTATTACATTCACCATTCTGATCAGCCAAGAAGTTCACGTATTCCAATCAAAATAAATGGGACAAATTACCAACCCTAGAGTTAATCATTTATGCATGAACCAAGAAGTAGCTCTTCGAGTTCTGAGATACATCAAAGGAGGTCTTTCTCTGGGTTTTTCATCTTTATGGGAAATTCACAATAACTTCTTGGAATTCTAGAAAGCAAACCAATGTGTCCAGATCATCTGGGTTTTGCTTCTTATTGGTAAATTCAATTATTTCTTTGAAGTCTAAAAAACAAACCAATGTTTCAAGTTTTACATCTTCATGAGAAATTCATTTATTTATTGAAAGTCTAAAAAGAAAATCAATGTGTCTAGATCATCAACAAATACTTGTATTAGATCATCAACAAATACTTGTATAGAGTTAACTTGGCAGATATTTTCACTATTGGGAATACAACAATTTGATTTTCTGAGAGACAAGTTGAGTGTCATTGATCTACACTCTCCAACTTGAGGGGAAATAAAGACAAGTTGAGTGTTATTGACCTACACTTTCGAACTGGGGGAGTATTGGAAACTTCCTCGCTCCTTCGCTTCCCTTCCTCTTTCTCTTTTCCTTACTTCATAGGTCATACTCAAAGTTGAAGTCACGGCCGGCATGGGGGGCTCAGAAAAAGAACGAGAATCGGTGTCATGGTGGTACTACGAGATGACGATTTATCGTATAGAAGAATAGATCAGGTGGATGATCGGCAACTATGAAGACTTCACCGATTGAGTTAGGATGAGCAGGGGGGACCAGAAAGTTCTCGTACAAAGAGAAGGCGGTAGGTCTCCTAAGGAGAGTACTATGGTGGACTGGTGTGAGGAGGATTACTCATCTGAGGAAGAACTTGATTCCGACGAAGAAGAGAAGTTTTGTAACGCCGAAATAAAATATAAAAAAAAAATAAAAAAAAAAATGAATTGGCCCAAGCCCATGGAGGGGCAAATGTGCCATTTTGCCCCTCCACCTACTATAGGGGTCCAAGTGGAACCCTAATAGAGGCCCCAAAAAAAAAAAAAAAAGAAAGGGAAGACTAGAAGAGAGTTTGGGAGAATCAAGGAGTAGCCGCCGAGACTTCGTCCAGAATCAAGGTGAGTTCTTGAATGTTTCCCAGATCCGAGAAGTACCTTTACGAATCGGGACCTAATGTTTGAATACGTTCATCTAGGGAAGCTGACTTCGTGAAGAAACTTGACAGAAATTCGGGAATCGTCTGAGACGGTAAGTGAACTTCTGTGGCTCAAATCTCATTCTATGTTGAGGCTAAAATCACGAAAAAATACCAAGATGTAGCCCTCAACATGATCTAGAACTTTGCTGAAGGAACCATATCGACCTGAGCTCCGGATCAAAAGATATGAAATCAGAATACGATAGATTAGAAAAGGGCTACAGATTGCAGGAGAGAGAGAAAAGAAAAAGAAAAAGGAAAAAGGGCGGCGGAGCGCGGCGACACGCGTCGAGCATCGGCTGGAGCGATGCAGCTCTAGCGGAACGATGATGCATGTCACCAATAGAAACCAGGCCGAACCGACTCAACCCGCTACTGCGTGAAGCAGTCTGCGCGTGGCCATCGCGCGTGCAGCCTGCAACTGGCGCCCTATCCCACGTGTGTCTGCCGCGTGGTCGGCGCATGGGAGGCTCGTTTTTCGTCACACCTTCTATTTGTCCCAATTCCTATTTTAATAATATTTTTATGTGAATAGGGACCTAATCAAGGAGAATCAGTGTTTTTGGACAACTTACGAGCATAGAGACGCTAGCGAAAGAGCATGCATCAATCAGGTAGATCACCACACGGAACTTAGGAAGAAATACTTGTAGGAATCGCCTTGGTATGCATTAGTTTCCTTATGTGCTTAGACTTTTCTATATTGTGAGCTTAGGTTGCAAAGCACATGTTATATATGACCAGTTATATATGCTTCCATGATAAGTTAAACATGTTTTAAGCTTCCGCTTAGTGTGTAATTGTTTATGCATATTGAAAGAAGGATGGGTAAATTGTGAACTCTGCGTTCCGAGTGTTGATGAACGTTATCACCCCATTGAGCATAATTGCCTATTTTTGCATAAACTGTATAATGTATCTCATTCTTGATGTTTGCTCCCTCTTGATAATGTTTAGGAAACGTTATAATGTCTAGTAAATGTCTTAGGAATGAGCCTAGGGATCCAGGATTAGAGTGACCAGTCGCTGAGCCTAGATCAATCCCTCCCTTAGGAGCTTAGCAGATCACCATGGTAAATGTAGTAACTTAGAGATGTTTTTAAGCTGCTAGTTGTCTAAATGGTGTCTATAGTTTCGTGGGAGGACCAGAGGTCCTGATCAGTTCTTACTGATCCTAGCCATTTCGCATGGGAAATGTGTCCTCACGTAGTACAACACATTAGCGGCATGGGAATGGGTTGGGTCGCGCCTCCCCTAGGAGGACTATATTATGGGCTTAGAAGGTACTCAGCACACCCGTAGGTAAGATGCCATGTAGTCTCAGTTAGCCATGTAGAGGTAGTGCCCCGTAGAGAGATATCGGTCAGTCCAGCTTAGCAAAAAAAAACTCTTAGGTACTAAATGAGAGGACAGAGAACAATAGAGGTCCCAAGGGGCAACCCCCAAGGGACTAAGATTAGAACCAGACGTCCTAGAGCCAATGAGAAATTCGTGATTGATTGTTAAGCTTAGGATGCGATGAGAGCCTACAAGTAGGTAGCCTACTTGGTATAATTTTATACTCATTCCTGCTATCTCTTTTTTTTTTTTTTAGAGACGTGAGGCGTTGGGTCAAGGTAGGGCGTGATCAGAGGGGTGAATTGTCACAGAGGAATGCATGTCCGGGGCGTCAGTCCAGTCTTTTCTTTTGCACTTAGATTTTCACATTTTTGTTTTTTGGAATTTTCATTTGTTTGAATCTTTGTATTGAAACTTTCGGTTATAGGAATAAATGATTTCACCTTTACACCTTCTCAACTTTTTCTTTGCATACACACTATCTTTTGAGTTACGGCTCATAGTAAAATATGGGTCATGACAAGTTTGTTTGCCAGAGGTACGATAAGACAGAGAGAGATCTACTATTTTATATAGCCGCAATCAGTTAGAACATTCAATCTCACTTATGTTTCTAATTCTTAACAATTATCGATTTCATAACAACCTCATATAAGATGACAGGACTACAAAATATCATAGCTTTATTACCTTACATAACTTATCCTGACATAATGTGGCATAACATAGATAGACATAGCATATCATGGCTTAACATAGCATAGCATAGCATAACATCAAACAACATAGCATATCTTAACATATCATGCATACATATGAAATGTGTAGGGGCCACAGGGCACGCGCTATCATACATGATAAGATAAGAAATCACTACAAGGGGAGTAAGATTCGGATTACCTTGTTGATCGAATATCTCAAGACAAGAACATTGTTTGAGATTCGAATCACTCCACAAGCAAGATCAATCATGTATAGCTTGAATGATTCTTGTTGATCAAATATCGCAAACACTTGTTTGAGATTCGAATCACTCCACAAGCAAGATTGATCATGTCAAGCTTGAATGATTCTACATGCAACCTAAACTACATAAAATTGCAAATAAACTTAGCCATTGGCTAAAGAAAAGCACAAATGCTTCTTTTACTATATTTTTCAAGTCTCTTACAAATACAACATACATGGCTTTATATAGCCTCAAAATGAAACTACCATTCCAAGAGTTGTAACATTCATACTTAATGTCCATAATGAGCCATTATGTAAATGTAACCTAAAAAATCTTAAAATACAATAACTCTAAATTACTCTAAATTGTAACCCACCCAAAATTTACAACAATCAAACTTCATTCTTCTTCAATGTAGCATGAGTTGAAACATCTTTTGATAATTTTGACAACCTTTTCTTCACATCTTCATTGAAGTATATTGTATGATTGATGTCTCTTGGTTCATATCATTCTCCACTTCTTCAAGAGGATTCGTCCTCGAATCTATTTGTGTAACTTTGCTGCAAAAAATAAGTTATGGAAATACGAAGGACCTCACAACACTCTCTCACGAGTATACGCTTAAGGAATTTTAGAACACTTGATATGAATCCAACAACTGATCACGTGCATGTACCTGAAGGACCGATTACAAGAAGCAAGGTTAAGAAGATTCAAGAGGCCTATACATTGCATCTTCAAAAGCTAGCTAGTGTACCGGTTGAAACAAAGACTTTTGAGCCCAAAAATCTTTATAGCATTAGCCTATCAAATCAAGAAGATAATGGAGTGGCAGATATTAGAAAGTAATTAGAAGACTTGCCTTTGGTAGTTGAATTACCAATTAAGGAAATTATTAATGTCTTATTTGCTTCATTTTATATTTAATAGCATTTATTAATAGTTTGCATGAATTGCCTTATATTCTTCAATCTAGATTCCTTGGAGGTTTGAATCGAGAAATTGCTCATCTTGTTGACAGAAATCCACCACCATATCTGGAAGACATGTATCATTATGCTCTCAAAATTGAAGACCAATTGAAGGAAGAAAAAGAGCATTCAAAAAGGTACACATCACGAACTAACATCTTTTCAAATTCTAAAACTTGGAACAAGGATAGTTTTGTGAATAGAAATGAATCAATGTCACCAAAAGAAAAGTTTGTGGCTACTAAAAGAGTGGAGGCTGAGAGTTCTATTGGTAAAAAGAATGAAGTTTCAAAGACGGTAAAGGAGAAGTCTAGTTCTATTCAATGTTGGAAGTGAAAAGGGTTTGGACACATGAGCAAAGAGTGTGTTAATAAAACAGTTATGGTGATAAGGAATGGTATACTTGATTCAGATGATGAATGTGAGGATCATGACTAACAGCTTGTGGAAGAAATCGCAGCATATGATGATGAGTATGTTGAAGAAGGTAATTCCATATCTTTGATCACAAGAAGGGTACTCAATGTTCAAATCAAGGAAGAGAAATTTGAAGATCAAAGGGAAAACTTGTTCCACACAAGATGTTTGGTCAAAGGAAACCCATGCAGCTTGGTGATTCATAGTGGAAGTTGCACAAATGTGGTAAGCAGCTTCCTTGTAAAAAGACTTCAACTTTCTGTCCATCCCCATCCAAAACCATATAAACTTCATTGGTTAACAAAGAAAGAAGAAATTAAGGTGAACTCCCAAGCTCTTATTTCTTTTACTCTTGGAAGATATAAAGATGAAGTTCTTTGTGATGTCGTACCAATGCATGCAGGGGACATCTTATTCGGCCGACCTTGGCAATATGATAGAAAGGTAACATTTGATGGTTTGATGAACAAGTATACTTTTACTTTGTGTGGGAAGAAATTTACTTTACTTCCATTGTCTCCATATGAAGTACATTGTGACCAATTGAAATTATGGAAGAAAAGAAAAGAATCTGAAAAACAACAGTGGAGAGAAGAAACTAAGGTAAAGGTGAGAAAAAAAAAAGTGGGAAAAAAAAAACAATATTCAGTTCTTGTCCGGAAAGAATGAAGAATTTGATTTGAGGACAAATCCTTTTAAAAAAATGGGGGATGATATGAATCCAACAACTGATCACGTGCATGTACCCGAAGGACCGATTACAAGAAGCAAGATTAAGAAGATTCAAGAGGCCTATACATTGCATCTTCAAAAGCTAGCTAGTGTACCGGTTGAAACAAAGACTTTTGAGACCAAAATTTTTTGTAGCATTAGCATATCAAATCAAGAAGATAATGGAGTGGCTAATATTGGAAAGTAATTAGAAGACTTGCCTTTGGTAGTTGAATTACCAATTAAGGAAATTATTAATGCCTTATTTGCTTCATTTTATATTTAATAGCATTTATTAGCATTTATTAGTGGTTGGTGGCTGAACTTTATTTTGTTAGGGTTATCTTCTGGGCCTATTTAAAGGCATGTAATATTCATGTTTGGGGGATTTGTTGAATACAGACAAAACCTTTGTATTTTCTTGATACCCTTTTGGTGTTATTCTTTTTCAGACCTTGCTTTAGGTTTGATGTTTAAACCGATTCATTGAATTAGTTTTGATCAAGCTAATTCTGGAGTGAATTGTCTTGGTATCTAAAAGTGACCATCATAGATTCCAAGTTCGATCTAAGAGTCATTCATCTTCTAACCAGCTCTTGGTTGAAATCAATCCGTTAAGTTAGCTTTCTCTGTGAACGTTTTGCAAGGATTCTAGTAGAACCTCTAGCTTTGCAAATTCCAGCAGTGTAGGTGCTTATCAACACTCTTTTTACACTCAGTTACACAAATGAAGCTCTCATTCTCACCTCTCAAAATTTTAAATAGAGCAAAGATTGAATTTTGAACTCTGGGGTGATTAAAAACTAAAAAGATGAAAATAAATAAAAATCAAATTGAGATGAAACGCAAAGGAAACATATATCCGATCTTGAGCCTGAAGCTATGATACCAAATGATAAGATAAGGAATCACTACAAGGAGAGTAAGTGATAAGATAAGGAAATCAACTACAAGGAGAGTAAGATTCGGATTACCTTGTTGATCGAATATCTCAAGGTAAGAGCATTGTCTAGATTCGAATCACTCCACAAGCAAGATCGATCATGTCTAGCTTGAATGATTTTTGTTGATCAAATATCTCAAAGCAAGAACACTTGTTTGAGATTCGAATCACTCCACAAGCAAGATTGATCATGTCGAGCTTGAATGATTCTACATGCAACCTAAACTACATAGAATTGCAAAGAAACTTAACCATTGGCTAAAGAAAGCACAAATGCTTCTTTTACTATATTTTCATGTCTACCTTACAAATACAACATACATGGCTTTATATAGCCTCAAAATGAAACTAATTCCAAAAGTTGTAACATTCATACTTAATGGTCATAATTAGCCATTATGTAAATGTAACCTAAAGTAAATAAAATGCCTTAAAATACAATAATTCTAAATTACTCTAAATTGTAACCCACCCAAAATTTATAACCATCAAACTTCATTCCTTTTCAATATGACATGAATTGCAACCTCTTTTGATAATTTTGACAACATTTTCTTCACATCTTCATTGAAGTATATTGTATGAATGATGTCTCTTGGTTCATATCAGTAAGATTCGGATTACCTTGTTGATCGAATATCTCAAAGCAAGAACATTGTTTGAGATTCGAATCACTCCACAAGCAAGATCGATCATGTCTAGCTTGAATGATTCTTGTTGATCAAATATCTCAAACACTTGTTTGAGATTCGAATCACTCCACAAGCAAGATTGATCATGTCGAGCTTGAATGATTCTACATGCATCCTAAACTACATAGAATTGCAAATAAACTTAGCCATTGGCTAAAGAAAAGCACAAATGCTTCTTTTACTATATTTTCCAAGTCTACCTTACAAATACAACATACATGGCTTTATATAGCCTCAAAATGAAACTATTAAAGGCATTCCAAAAGTTGTAACATTCATACTTAATGACCATAATTAGTCATTATGTAAATGTAACCTAAAGTAAATAAAATGTCTTAAAATACAATAACTCTAAATTACTCTAAATTGTAATCGACCTAGAATTTATCACATGAAACTTCATTATTCTTCAATGTGGCATGAATTGAAATATCTTTTGATGATTTCAACAATATTTTCTTCACATCTTCATCGAAGCATATTGTATGATTGATGTCTCTTGGTTCATATCATTCTCCACTTGTTCAAGAGGATTCATCCTCGAATCTATTTGTGAAACTTTGCTGCAAAAAATAAGTTATGGAAATACAAAGGACCTGATAAGATAAGCAATCAACTACAAGGGGGGTAAGATTCGGATTACCATGTTGATCGAATATCTCAAGACAAGAACATTGTTTGAGATTCGAATCACTCCACAAGCAAGATCGATCATGTATAGCTTGAATGATTCTTGTTGATTAAATATCTCAACGCAAGAACACTTGTTTGAGATTCGAATCACTCCACAAGCAAGATTGATCATGTCGAGCTTGAATGATTCTACATGCAACCTAAACTACATAGAGTTGCAAACAAACTTAGCCATTGGCTAAAGAAAAGCACAAATGCTTCTTTTACTATATTTTCCAAGTCTACTTACAAATACAACATACATGGCTTTATATAACCTCAAAATGAAACTATTAAAGGCATTCCAAGAGTTGTAACATTCATACTTAATGGCCATAATTAACCATTATGTAATTGTAACCTAAAGTAAATAAAAACTCTTAAACTACATTAATGAAATACAATAACTCTAAATTGTAATCCACCCAAAATTTATCACATGAAACTTCATTCTTCTTCAACGTGGCATGAATTGAAATATCTTTTGATAATTTCAACAATATTTTTTTCACATCTTCATCGAAGCATATTGCTTGATTGTTGTCTCTTGGTTCATATCACCCTTGAAGTTCAAGTTATTTCAAACTTGATAGGAATCCAACAACTGATCACTTACATGTACCGAATGAGCAATTACAAGAAACAATACAAAGAAGATTCAAGTATCAAATCAAGAAAATAATGAAGTGACTGACATTGGAAAGTGATTAGAAGACTTGTCTTTGGTAGTTGAATTACCAATTAAGACAATTTATGAGTGTCTTATTTTCTTCAATTTGTATTAAATAACATTTATTAGTAATTTGTAGTTGGTGGTTGAACTTTATTATGGTAGGGTTATCTTGTGGGCCTATTTAAAGTCATGTAATATTCAATTTTGAAATCCGGTGGAATACAATGAAACCCTTTGGGTGGTATATATTTATAAAACCTTGATTTAGGTTTGATATTAAAAATCGATTCATTGGATTAGCCATGATCAAACTAATTCTGGAGTGAGTCGTCTTGGTATCTAAGAGTGACCATCATAGATTCCAAATTCGATCTAAGAGTCATTCATCTTCTAACCAACTCTTGGTTGAAATCAATCCGTTAAGTTAGCTTTCTCTGTGAATGTTTGCAAGGATTCTAGAAGGACCTCTAGTTTTGCAAATTTCAGCATTGTAGGCGCTTATCAAAACTTGCTCTACCATAAAAAATCTACGGTAAGATTTGGCCAGCTTCAAAAAATCTACTAAATTTCAAAATCCAACCGTTTGATTGAGCTAAAATTTCAATACGTTATAAAAGTCAAGGGAAGAAAGTCATAGTGTTAACCCTGAATTAAAAAAATGTAAAAGAAAAATACTAAGAACCGTGAGTTAAAGAGCCTGAACCCAATGTTTTTCTAAGGAATCAAGTAACATTCAAAATACTCACTAAATGCACTTGATAAGGATAAGTGACTAAATAAAAAATAGACGCAAAATGGCCAAAATGTCATTGTGACCGTTACCTTCAATTCAAGGCATAAGGATTATATAATAGGCCTTATTTCACTCTGACTAACTGTAACGACCCAAAATTTTCTACTTAATTTAAGGTCGCTACTGTATACGTACCATAAACATTGAATGCGAAAGACTTCATTTAAATTTCATAAAACATAACCTTTAACTTAAAACACAGCCATGGACTTACGTGTTTCGAAAACATCTTTAAAACGACACAATAAAAGACCCGAAATAAAATAAATAAGCGATTAAATTTAAAACATCCTATTCTAGCCTAAGTCAGGAGAAAATAAATACCACTATCCTATGCATGTGCCATGATCTCGAGTTGCGATGCCGTCGTCAGCCGTACAGGAATACCTTGCCTTAACCTGAAAAATGTAATAGCACATGGCTTGAGTATTTAAAGAAATACTCAGTAAGTGACCCCACTATTGGAGTTAAATGCAACAATCACATGCAATGAAATGATGGAACCTATTTTTCGTTTCGTTTCGTCTCGTTTCGTTTTTCCTACGGTGCTGTCCTAACGGATAATCTTGGACGTGTACCATATACTCTACACACAGCCCATACGTGCGAGTATGGGCTCACCAGCTAGTTCGCACACCGCTGGGCCACTTTCCTTATCCGGTGGGCATACTTTGGGATCCCCTTATGCCGGGACCCGTTAGAACTAGTAACCGTCACGGCAGCGCTATGCAAAGCATAACTATTGTTGTCCTGCCATTGGATGTACGCGTTCGTACCCTCGTGATGGGATAAAGGTATCCCCCCAAATGCATGAACACACATAATGCATGAGGTCCCCACTACTTCTACAATTTCATTATCCTTTAATACAACCCCGCTAGCATTAAGTACATATCATATCATTTTTTCATATCGTTCATCATTCATATCATATCATTTCTCATTATTCCATTCTCAAATCATACATAATTCTAACAGGGTTATATTTCATGTCATTTATTGTAATTTCATGTCATTCATATCATGCTGTATACACACAATTTAAGAGACCTAACATAACGTTCTATGCTTTTAAAATAACATTTCATTTAAGAGACCTAACATAATGTTCTATGCTTTTAACATAACATTTCATCATATACACATCATACCATGACATATTGCATCACAGTGTATCATATCATAAACAAGTAATAACGTAAACACTTCATAGTCATATCATTCTCTAACTTATCATAGCCTTAACGTTCTTATACCTATCACAGATATATCATTACGTGAACGTACCTTAGTCATATCATCACAAGAACTTAACCTAACGCTATCGTTCTATCAATCTATCAAAAACCTATCCATTTCTACCCGTAACCTAATTGTATTCTTCCATCAATCTCTCTTATCCATATCACTCCGATATGTAACCTAACCTTAACGTTTCGTGAACGTATTTTACTCCTATCGTTACATTTTGTTTTGTGCATCCTTCTTGTATCCTATCTCACACATATTCTTGAACACATCGTATAGTAACTATTATCATAAAATTCACATATTATAACATATACATAACATATAGGAAGCATATCGATCCACAGACAATTCACACATATCAATATATATGACATGTGCAGAACCACAGGGCACGTGTCAACATCAAAATATAACCATGCCGATAGTAAGGTCACTTACCTAGCTAGCTTAAGTCGTTGTCACGAATATATCTTTAATTAAAGTTCGATTCCGTCCTTTGAAATCCGAGTCAACCTATATGAGCCCATGACATTAGTTTCAAGTTTGAACTCTACAACATTATTTCTCTAATTTACATTGATTCATTGTTACAAGTCTGAAATGTTATATATCTATAATTATATTTTAATTAAAACATCTTATTTTTCATACTGTTGTATAAGAAAGTAGATATAGCTATTTCAAGTTATTTTGGGCTCTACGACTCTCTATATTTACGTGTTTACCTTTCCCTTTATATTTAGTTTGTGGTTTTTAATTCCTTAATCTTCTTTCTTTTATCTGTTTTCTTTTAATTATGTTCTCATGCATTCCAAATTTCTAGTGATTTCTGTTTCTATCTATAAAAATTTAATCTAATAAAGCTAGATCATTGTAATAATTGAAGGAAGATCTAACTATAATTGATTGTGATTTCTAAAAAAAATTAGGATAAAAGAAAATGAAGATTTAATATATACCTGATCAGATCTATCTTCACGTAAATCTCCCGTGAATCTCAACTGGGTAAAGGTCATCCTCATTTTTTTTTTCCTCAAGTAAATCTGACAATTATTGTTTTTCTTTTTCTTTTTGCAGTAACTGTTCCTTTCTGGCATAAGGATGGGTTGAGGAGAGGTAAATCTGACAATTATTGTTTTTCTTTTTCTTTTTGCAGTAACGGTTACTTTCTGGCGTTAGGATGGGTTGAGGAGAGATAATTGTGGGAAGGGATGAGAGGTTAGTGGAGAGAAATGATGGGTTGAGGAGAGAAAATTGTGGAAAGGGATGAGAGGTTAGTGGAGAGAAGTGGGAAAATGTTGTTGTTGTTGTTTTTTTTTTTTTAATTAATTAATTTATTATTATTATTTTAACTATTTTTATAATTTTTTTTATTGTACCATTTCAAGATCATTAGAACACATGTAGAGGCTAAACTGATCCTAATACTTCTAGAGTTCCTCAAGGAATTTCAACATCTAAATATCCATCAAATTGTAATTTCAAGTAATTTAGATCAAGTTTAGAAACTAAATCGAGAAAGATGATAAGTTAAGGCATAAAGTAACCAATGCATTTAACAAAAATACAAGACCTTTCTAGAACTCCCCGGGAAGTTAATGATTTATGCTCAATACACGATCTTTCTACTTCAACTTTTTCTATTATCAAGATAAAAAGCCCAATATATTCAAACTTTAATTTAGATTTGTAAATAAGATGTATTTATGTTTTGTTTTAAATGCAAAAAAAAAAAAATGTTAGGGTTCTTTTACTCCCTCTTTTATAATTTTAAAGATAGTCATGATTCAAGCTTAAAAAATAGGGTCATGACATTGTTCATTAGAGAAAAAGTGGTATTTAAGTTGTAAGATATAATTATACAAGGGTACAATAAATTTTTACCTGGTTATAATTACGAACAACTCGTGAAGGATCGACTTGCTTGTAATCATTATATCAATGTACACAACTTGTCATGAAAATGCATAAGAGTGCAACTTTAGTTTATAATTTATATAGGTCTATAAAGTCCCCTTATTAGCTCATAGTAATAGTAAAAGGAGTAATTTAATTAAAAGAAACCATGAAGGGTTCAAATTAATATATAATACATTAGATATATTAAACCTAAAAGGAAAAAAAACATATTTATTATATTTGATACATTAAATATTAAAATAATTATGTATTTGAAATCCGTTAAATAACTATATATGATTCAAATTAGTTAGGTATATATTAGAATATCTTATAATATTTAAATAGAATTTAAATGATATATTATATCTAAAATATTATTGGACATAAATTCTCCAAATTTTTTTTTTTTTTTTTTTTTTTTTTACCAAAGGCTCTCCCAAGTCTAAACCTTAGGTTTGAATCATAGTAAGAAAGACTTTGTGGAGTAGATTCAATCGTTAAAAGAGCTGGAGCAAGTATATTAAAGACGTGAACTTTCTCTACATTGAAGTTTGTATAATCCTTAGTTTTATTTAATTCTAAATAAATTCAAAGTCGATTCAAATTATTTCGTTGTGCGAACAAAAGGTATATTCCCAACACCTAAAGCAAGAAAATTTATAACTTCGCAATGAGTTTGTAAACATCCCAAAAAAGAATTTGTAATGCCCTAACAAGAAGAAAAATTAAAAGGTGGAAGAAGAACAAAATTAAATGGGTTTAGGATGCACATGTTGAAATTTTTGCAAGAAATACAAGTAGAAATCATCTTAGATTGGTTTAATTGGTTGAGTATGACCCCTCATGATAAACAATAATGTTTGATCGGAAAAATCAAGTTTCTTCAACCTTCAACCATGGAAGAATCGATGCGAATTAGGAGTTCTTATTCTGGCCATGTTTTCTTTAAATTGTGCGTTGAAAGTGAACGCTTGCTTGATAAAGGATCGAACCATAGCCCCAATTTTAAGAATTATCGAGATACTTGGAGTGAATTTGTTGTTTGAAATTTGAGTATAAAAACCCATAAACGTCAAAAATATTCTGACGACAATTCCTGGAAATACAATGGTTCTTGGAGCTGGTTCCGTAAACATAATTGCTCAACAAGTGTTCTTCTACAAGTTGTTAAGAATGAGAAACATAAGTGAGATAAAAAACTGCTATCTTCATTAATATTCACAACGTTCGAATATAGGATACCAGCTACCAACTAACTCTTAAAAAATAACATAAAATATGCTACTAACAAATACCAACAATAAGATAAAATATACAAAATATACTACTAATTGAATCCTAAAAATAATATAAAATATATTATCAACCAATTCCTAAAAATAAAGGAAAAAAATATTAACTAATTACATATATATATATATATATATATATATATATATAAAAGATATATTCTATAACTCATTACCGTTATACCATAAAATATATTTCTCAAATATCTTTAGAGCATAATACTTCCTTCTAATTGTAGAATGTATGTCAACCACACCGAACTTGTCCTTCGAAAAATCAAATACTTGTCATTCAAAAAATCAAATTGCTGTATTTCCAAAGCTTTGGTGGAAACATCTGTCAGTTGCATTTTTGTCAAAACATAACGCGGTTTGATAATTCCAGCTTGTAACTTTTCTCAAACTATATGACAATCTATTTCAATGTGCTTCGTACGCTCGTGAAAAACTAGATTGGCTGCTATATGTAATGCTGCTTGATTATCAAAATACAACAATATTGGTTTGGACAACGGAACTTTCAAGTCTTAAAAAATGTATCTCAGCCAAGTTGATTCTAAACAAGTATTTGTGATAGCTTGATACTCGGCTTTTGGTGATGATCTGGACACATTGGTTTGCTTTTTAGGCTTCCAAAAATAATTGAATTTCACATGAAAATGCAGAACCCAGAAATAGATCGTCTCGAAGTTCAACAACCACCCCAGTCAGAATCTCAATATGCTGGTAATCTCAAGTTGTTTTTCGATGGTAGTAGATGTTCTTGACTAGGAATACTTTTGATGTATCTCAGAACTCGAAGAGCTGCCTCCCAATGTGATTTTCTTGGTTCATGCATAAATTGACTAAGCATACGAATTGAATACAATATATCAAACCTCGATTTCTTCATAGAACTTGTGCGTAATCTTGTTTAAAAATTGTAGGAACAAGTTTGAAGGGAAATGGTGGAGAATTGCTCTCGAATTTTGAAGAAATCCGAGAGTAGGAGACCCAAAATCTAAACGTTTATTGCCTACGATTGGGAACTCGAACTTACTCGATTCTTGTTCCAAACTATTGCCCCAACTTTAGATTTTATAGGGGAAGCTTCCACCAACGTTGAAACCTCCAGAATCGTCGTGATGTAGAGATTGAATTTTCTGAAAAATCCGTTAGAAATATCCTCTCTGATAAGCAAGCTATGGATTTGATGATCTGTGTACGTTCTAGATCGTGTCAAATTTTTGAGAAAATCCAACAGCTGGATTTTGAGATTGAAAGGATTTTTCTTTTTTTTTTTTTTTTTTTGTGCAAGATGTCACTGTGGAGGTTCTCATTTTTATCATCATATCCATAATTATCCATAATTTTATGGTTATTTTGGTAATTTGCCACTTTTCTAATATTTTATTATTATTTTTCATGAAAAATCCATAATTTTTCAAAAAAAAAATTCATCCATAGGCCATTTTTCCTTTTTTGGTTGACATTTCATCTTAAGAATTAAAAATTTGGAAAGATATAATTGGAAAAATGATATTTTTGTTCATTGTACTTACTTTTTTTTCTTTTCAATCCTTTTTCAAAGACTTTTACTCCTTTTAAATTACTTGTTAATGTATAGACTTGTTTATCACTTCTAAATCACACGTAAATAAAATAATATATGTGTGTGAAGATCAGTACAAAGCACACCCCAAAATGAAACCCGATACTATCTAAACTTGGCCTGAATATTGGTTTTAATAGCGGGATCGGTTTTGAAGGCCTTTGCAAGGATATCGATGGAGATGTCTAGGTTGGATGAGCTGATCTTCACAAAAACTTGGAGATTTGGGTGAGACACCAAAGCACCCAATATATGCTTTTGCTTTGAATTAAGGAGGACATAACGAAGCTGTATTTATAGATCACTTGGAAAGATTTTCATAATTCATGGACGCCTCAACAACTTTCCAATGCTACCAGAAAAATGTCTTTTTATAGTTTTTGTTTTTTTTTTTTTTTTTTTTTTTTTTTTTAATATGCTATAAAAAGGGAAGGCAATTGTTAGAAAAGTAAACTAATATTATGTATGTTTTTGCCTTGAATACTATGTATTACTGTTAAAAGAATGTTATTATAAGTTAAAATGCACAATATTTTAGCTATATTACATATTACAGATGTAATAAAATACTATAAAATATTTTAATAGCAACATATATAAGCTATAATTTAGGGAATGATCTTGAGTTTATAGCTAAGTAATACATATTGGCTAATCTTTTTCCAAAAGCAAAGTCATGGGAGCTTATACTCAAAATGGACAATATCATACCATTTGGATGTATTTGTCATAGATAAAAAGCCTATTGAGAAAATTTGTGACTTGTAAGAAGCTATCGAAAAAGCAGTGGCTAGATACGAGGATGGTCTGGTTCTTCACATTCTCATCTAGCAGTCAACAAAATGTTACACCCACACAAATTCAAAAGATAAGAATATAAATAGATGGTTAGTAAAGATAGGTGAAAGAATTGCATCTTGATATTGTGGTCATTTGTACCATTGATTATATCTTGGTCGAGACGTAGCTGTCAAGATATTAAGATCATAATAAATAAATGAAGGTTGAGAGGATTAATTCAACCAAGTAACTAGCTCTAATATTGGCTTGGTTGTATGATGTATTGATATGAACCAAGAGACATCAATCATACAATATACTTCAATGAAGATGTGAAGAAAAGGTTGTCAAAATTATCAAAAGATGTTTCAACTCATGCTACATTGAAGAAGAATGAAGTTTGATTGTTGTAAATTTTGGGTGGGTTACAATTTAGAGTAATTTAGAGTTATTGTATTTTAAGATTTTTTAGGTTACATTTACATAATGGCTCATTATGGCCATTAAGTATGAATGTTACAACTCTTGGAATGCCTTTAGTAGTTTCATTTTGAGGCTATATAAAGCCATGTATGTTGTATTTGTAAGAGACTTGAAAAATATAGTAAAAGAAGCATTTGTGCTCTTCTTTAGCCAATGGCTAAGTTTATTTGCAATTCTATGTAGTTTAGGTTGCATGTAGAATCATTCAAGCTCGACATGATCAATCTTGCTTGTGGAGTGATTCGAATCTCAAACAAGTGTTCTTGCATTGAGATATTTAATCAACAAGAATCATTCAAGCTAGACATGATCGATCTTGCTTGTGGAGTGATTCGAATCTCAAACAATGTTCTTGTCTTGAGATATTCGATCAACAAGGTAATCTGAATCTTACCCCCCTTGTAGTTGATTCCTTATCTCAAATAATGCTCTGATACCAAATGATAAGCTAAGGAATCAACTACAAGGGGAATAAGATTTGGATTACCTTGTTGATCGAATATCTCAAGGCAAGAAGAGCACTTGATTGAGATTCGAATCACTCCACAAGCAAGATCGATCATGTCTAGCTTGAATGATTCTTGTTGATCAAATATCTCAAACACTTGTTTGAGATCCGAATCACTCCACAAGCAAGATTGATCATGTCAAGCTTGAATGATTCTACATGCAACCTAAACTATATAAATTGCAAAGAAACTTAGCCATTGACTAAAGAAGAGCACAAATGCTTCTTTCTATATTTTCTAAGTCTTTTTACAAATACAATATACATAGCTTTATAACCTCAAAATGAAACTATTAAAGGCATTCCAAGAGTTGTAACATTCATACTTAATGGCCATAATTAACCATTATGTAATTGTAACCTAAAGTAAATAAAAACTCTTAAACTACATTAATGAAATACAATAACTCTAAATTGTAATCCACCCAAAATTTATCACATGAAACTTCATTCTTCTTCAACGTGGCATGAATTTAAATATCTTTTGATAATTTCAAAAATATTTTTTTCACATCTTCATTGAAGCATATTGCAGGATTGATATATCTTGATTCATATCAAAGGGTAATATGGTAATTTGTCCTCTTTTATTATTTATTATTTTTTTATGAAAAATCTTTTTCTAAAATCTTTACTCCTTGCTCATATGTAATTTATTTCCCTAACCTTCATAAATATTTTGGTGGTTTTAGAATAATAATAATAATAAAAAAAAAAAGTTATTGTGAAGAAACAAAAGGAAAATACATAATAGAAAACCAAGATTCCATTTAGACTCAAACAGACTCTAAATTATTCTAAATTGTAATCCACCCAAAATTTACAACAATCAAACTTCATTCTTCTTCAATGTAGCATGAATTGAAACATCTTTTGATAATTTTGACAACCTTTTCTTTACATCTTCATTGAAGTATATTGTATGATTTATATCTCTTGATTCATCTTTTGATAATTTTGACAACCTTTTCTTCACATCTTCATTGAAGTATATTGTATGATTGATGTCTCTTGGTTCATATTATCTCAGAAAAATGGATACTGATAATTCACTTCCTTAAGAATGTAAGCTAGTTAATGAAGTAAGATGAACAGAAAAGTTAGTTCACACTAGAATTCATGTTAGGTGAACTATACATGAACTCTCATTGGTTTGTTGGGTGTAAAAGAATTACTTACAAACAAAATGGATTAGTGTTGAAGATATTAAACATCATTGGATAAAAAACAATATAATCTTAAAATAAAATAAAATAATATAATCTTAAAATGAGGGATTTCATTAAAATGCTTTTAGGGATAAAAACATCTTGGTCAAGAAATTTCTCAAAATAATTGTTAAAATAATATAATCTTAAAAGGAGGGATTTCATTAAAATGCTTTTAGGGATAAAAACATCTTGGTCAAGAAATTTCTCAAAATAATTGTTAAAATAATATAATCTTAAAATGAGGGATTTCATTAAAATGCTTTTAGGGATAAAAACATCTTGGTCAAGAAATTTCTCAAAATAATTGGTCAAGAAATTTCTCAAAATAATTGTTAAGAGTGGGATTTGAAACCATGCCCTTTCAAAAAAGAACCTTAATCTGGCACCTTAGACCAACTCGGCCTTTTCAACCTTGATTTTCACATAAGTACAATTAGTTAGTTGCCTAGCAAATGAGAACCCTCTCCAAATTAAATATAACTTTACGATCTTATGCAGTTGTTGCTAACTAGCATTCATAGATTATGGAGTGGTCACAACTCTCTGATACATGGACAATTCAATTCCTAAGCAATGTAATTAGCCTGCCAAGTAAGATAGCATAAAAGCTAGTCCACTCTATAACTCTTTGTAGGATTGTGGCGTGATAGATTAGATGAACTATGCATAAACTCTCACTTGGTTTTTTACATGTAAAATATTAAGAATGAGAAATAGAAATAGAATTGGGATCGAAAGTATGATCTTCATTCATGTTTACCGCGTTTAAATAGGATACAAACTATCAACTAATACCTAAAAATAGGAAAAATATATAACTAACTAAATCTGGTAAATAAATAAAATATACGGTTAATCAAGATAAAATATACTACTAACAACTCCCAAAATATCTCAAATATACTCCTAACTAATTATTAAAATATCTCCAAAATATCATATCTTAATACTCCTTCTCAAGTTGGAGAGTGTATGTCAATCACACCCAACTTATCCTTCAAAAAATCAAACTAATGTCTTCCCAAAGCATTAGTTAAAACATCTGCCAATTGCATTTTGGTCGAAACATAACACGGTTTGATGATTCCAGCTTGTAACTTTTCTCGAACTATATGACAATCTATTTCAATGTGTTTTGTACGTTCGTGAAAAACTGGATTGGCTGCTATATGGAATGCTGCTTGATTATCACAAGCAGCATTACATATATCTGTTGGATCGATATGACAACCCTAGAGGCGGGGTGAATAGGGTTTCAACAATGTAATTATTCAATTTTTTTTTTTTTAATAACAAACAAACTTGATACCATGCAATAAAACTTAACAATAATTTAGAACTTAAATAGGAAAAGAGTTAGAAAATATAACATCGTAGTTTTATAGTGGTTCGGTCAAACTCAACCTACTCCATTCCTCAAGTGCCTCTTGGGAATTTGAATAAAACTTTCTGACTCTTTCCTCGGATTAGAGCCCAACCGCTACACCGCTCCTTTTACGAGTGCAAGAGCAAACTCAATCCTTTCCAAGACTCAGGATCAAACCGGTACACCGCTCTTTTTACGAGTTCAAGAGTAAACTCAATCCTTTCCACGACTCAGGATGATATGAACCAAGAGACATCAATCATACAATATACTTTAACGAAAATGTGAAGAAAATGTTGTCAAAATTATCCAGCAATTCATGCCACATTGAAGAGGAATGAAGTTTGATTGTTATAAATCTTGGGTGGGTTACAATTTAGAGTTATTGTATTTCATTATTGTATTTTAAGACTTTTAATTTACTTTAGGTTACAATTACATAATGGTTAATTATGGTCATTAAGTATGAATGTTACAACTCTTGGAATGTCTTTAGTAGTTTCATTTTGAGGCTATATAAAGCCATGTATGTTGTATTTATAAGTAGACTTGGAAAATATAGTAAAAGAAGCATTTGTGCTTTTCTTTGGCCAATGACTAAGTTTCTTTGCAATTCTATGTAGTTTAGATTGCATGTAGAATCATTCAAGCTCGACATGATCAATCTTGCTTGTGGAGAGATTCGAATCTCAAACAAGTGTTTGAGATATTTGATCAACAAGAGTCATTCAAGCTAGACATGATCGATCTTGCTTGTGGAGTGATTCGAATCTCAATCAAGTGTTCTTGCCTTGAGATATTCGATCAACAAGGTAATTCGAATCTTATTCCCCTTGTAGTTGATTCTTTATCTTATCACATGATCAAACCGGTACACCGCTCTTTTTACGAGTTCAAGCGTAAACTCAATCCTTTCCACGGCTCAGGATCAAACTGGTACAATTGTTTGAAATCTTACAAAAACACACCACAACACCCTGAAGTAATAGAGGAAACAAATGTTCTGTGTGTTGTGTTGTGAAAAAATACGAACAGGTGATGAGTTTAAATAGCGATCAAGTTGTAAAAATAGGAATTGATACGGACCACTAAAACGTGAACCGAAACGGACCACGAAAAATAATATTTATTTATTTTTAAATTTATCGTAAAAAATTATAGACCACATGTTTCATTTAAATTTAAATATATATATATATATATATATATATATATATATATATATATATATATATATATATATATATATATAAATTATTTTAAATAAATATTAAAAACAGTTTAAATTCATTTTTATTATATATATATATATATATATATATATATATATATATATATATATATATATATATATTTAAATGTAATAATATAAAAAAATGTTAATGAACCATTTTAAAAATAATTAAAAGTTTTATAAACGTAAATAAAATCCTTATAATTAAAATGATTTTGTAATTCAAATAATTATCTTTATGAAAACTAAATGAAATCATTATAATTTCTTTCCATTTAAAAGTAATAACTCGTTTTCATAAATGAAATCATTATAATCTTTTTCATTTAAAAGTAACCACTAGTTTTCATAAACATAAATAAAATATTTATAATTTTTTTCCATTTAAAAGTGACCGAAACTTTTATAAATGTAATTGAAATGATTTTATAATTTAAATACTCCTCTTTTAATTTAAAAGTAATGGAAAACTTTTATAAATGTAATTGAAAACTACATTATTGTTACTCTACCAAATTTGTAAATGTCATACTTTGATTGGTCTATGATGTCAATTTTGCCGCTTGGTCCATGATGTCAATTTTGTCACCACATCATCACGTCAGGTATCTTGTTTTGAATTTGATTGGTCCATGATGTCAATTTTGTCTCAACATCATCACGTCGGGTATCTTGTTTTGACTGAAACTTCTTCGTTTTATCTCTAATTTGAGTGAACCAAAAAAGACTTGAAATCGTTATTCCCAACCTTACACGGTGGACAAAAATACAGAGAAGGGTTAATAATTGAAGGTGGTTATCATCAAAACATCAATTAATTAATTAATTAAAATTAATTAATTTGAGATTAAGGCGAAAAAGCCAACAATATCTGCTTCAACGGAATGAGTTAACCTAAGATATTATCATACTATTGCACTGATTCCAAAGTTCAAATTCTGTTGAATTTGCATCTTGGGACGGTTCTTCAATTGTGCCATCAATGAAGCCGATTTTCTTCTTGGCAATAAGAGCATCAATTTTCTTCTTGGCAATAAGAGCATGCATAACTGATTTACTGCAGTATTGGTAATTTGCTCAATTTAATTTCATTGGAACAAGTGAATATCCTCGTAATTTGTTCCATTTAATTTCATTGGAACAAGTGAATATCCTGGTAATTTGCTCCATTTAATTTCATTGGAACAAGTGAATATCCTGTTAATTTGCTCCATTTAATTTCATTGGAACAAGTGAATATCCTCGCTGATCAGAGTAATGAATATAGTAAGGATGTGTTAAATCAAAATCCGAAATTTTGAAGCAGGATTTGGATGATTCCGCCATAAAAGAAATTTTGATATTTAAGAACACCAAGATCGGTGCTCTGATACCTTGTTAAGAATGAGAAATAGAAATAGAATTGGGATCGAAAGTATGATCTTCATTCATGTTTACCACGTTTAAATAGGATACAAACTATCAACTAATACCTAAAGGAAAAATATATAACTAACTAAATCTGGTAAATAAATAAAAAATACACTAACAACTCCCAAAATATCTCACGTATACTCCTAACTAATTATTAAAATATATCTCCAAAATATCATATCTTAATATAAAAGAACTAATTACGAACCAAAATTGGATTAGTGATTATGCAAAATATATCTCCAAAATATCATATCTTAATATAAAAGAACTAATTACGAACCGAAATTAGATTAGTGATAATGCATGAGTATCACTTTAGGAACTTTAGGATTGTTTAGGAGGTTTAGAGTCCAAATTTGAGGTGGGGAGAGTTAGGGAGCTGATGTTGAGAGGGCCCTTATGTCTTAAAAAAGTTTAGGGATCAAAAGATTAGACCTCGAAATTTCTTAAAATGTTATAAGGATTCCATTAAAATACTAAAGGGGGATAAAAACATCTTGATACTACGAAATTTCTCAAAATAATTGTTGAGAGTGGGATTTGAACCCACGACCTTTCAGACCAGAACCTTAATCGGGCGCCTTAGACCAACTCGAACATCTCAACATTGATTTTCACACAAGTACAATTAGTTAGTTGCCTAGCAAATGAGAACCCTCCCAAAATTAAATATAACTTTACGATCTTATGCAGTTGTTGCTAGCCAACTTTCATAGATTATGGAGTGGTCACAACTCTCCGATACATGGACAATTCAATTCCGAAGCAATGTAATTAGCCTGCCAAGTAAGATAGCATAAAAGCTAGTCCACTCTAGAACTCTTTGTAGGATCGTGGTGTGATAGATTAGATGAACTATGCATAAACTCTCACTTGGTTTGTTACATGTAAAAGAACTAATTACGAACCGAAATTGGATTAGTGATTATGCATGAGTATCGCTTTAGGAACTTTAGGATTGTTTGGGAGGTTTAGAGTCCAAATTTGATCAAGGTGGGGAGAGTTAGGGAGCTGATGTGGAGAGGGCCCTTATGTCTTAAAAAAGTTTAGGGATCAAAATATTAGACCTCATTAGATAAAAAAATAATATAGTCTTAAAATGTTATAAGGATTCCATTAAAATACTAAAGGAGATAAAAACATCTTGATACCACGAAATTTCTCAAAATAATTGTGAGAATGGGATTTGAACCCACGCCCTTTCGGACTAGAACCTTAATCTGGCGCCTTAGACAAACTCGGCCATCTCAACATGAATTTTCACACAAGTACAATTAGTTAGTTGCCTAGTAAAGGAGAACCCTCCCAAAATTAAATATAACTTTACGACCTTATGCAGTTGTTGCTAGCTAACTTTCATAGATTATGGAGTGGTCACAACTCTCAGATACATTGATAAAAACATCTTGATACCACGAAATAGTTCATTATGGTTCAATATGAAAAGGTGATCCAATTGCATGAACAGAGTCTAGTTGTAAATTTAATCTCATGCTACAAGAGCAATCTGATGGGTGACATTTGCCGAAACATTTGTTGTAGCAATTCTTGCAACAAATTCTAATCCAATCAACATGCCATACGGATTATTGACGCTGCTTGTGTGGATGACTAATCATTTTTCAACTCTAAATGGATGAAATAAACGATATAAAAACGAAAGGTTGCCAAAAAGAAAGGTCAACCAACAAAGGCGGAAGAAAATACTGAGTAAAAGCATCAGTGGCTCCTATTGCTAAAAACAAGAGAGGAGGAGAAAGAATCACCTAATTCAGTAGTATCTGATGACAGCAAAAGAACAAAAAAAGTAAGAAGGATGGCTTAAGAAACAAACTAGATAACTATCTAATCACTTAATCTTTTTTCTTATTCTATTAATTTTTTTATGATTAAGATGTTGAGTCCTCGGTGTAAATCAGTGTATGGTGAGCTAAATCAGTATGCATGATAATCTAAACGAGGTGAGAAAGTTTTATGTACTTATTTATGTTGGCCATGTGATTTTAGGTTATTGAAGAGTTGTTATTAGTAATCTATATATTTATTTAGTTAACAATTTTACACGTATAATTGTTTCTCTTATTTAGAAGAATAGAACAAAGAAATCTTCATTAATACTCTACTTCCATTGCAAGGATACTTGAAGCTAATTGAAGAGTTAGAAAGAATTTTTCTTCAAAAGCCTGATCAATAGAAATTACAAAACAATTATGTGAGTAATCACATAACCCTATGAAGAGGGCATGAAAATTTTATAACAAGCTAAATTCCTCCAAAAATTTCAACAAATTATCTATGTAAGCTCTCTCAGTTGAACCTTCCTCATCATCATTGATTTTCTTGTTGCTCTCTGTTTTGGGACATGAGTTGCTACTCTTCATATATTTTATTTAAATATTTTACATTTGATATGAACCAAGAGACATCAATCATACAATATGCTTCAATGAACATATTAAGAAAATATTGTTGAAATTATTAAAAGATAGTTCAATTCATGCCACATTGAAGAAGAATGAAGTTTCATGTTTTAAATTTTGGTTGGATTACAATTTAGAGTTATTGTATTTCATTAATGTATTTTAAGACTTTTTGTTTATTTAGATTACAATTACATAATGGTTAATTATGACCATTAAGTATGAATGTTACAACTCTTGGAATGTCTTTAATAGTTTCATTTTGAGGCTATATAAAGCCATGTATGTTGTATTTGTAAGTAGACTTGAAAAATATAGTAAAAGAAGCATTTGTGCTTTTCTTTAGCCAATGGCTAAGTTTCTTTGCAATTCTATGTAGTTTGGGTTGCATGTAGAATCATTCAAGCTAGACATGATCGATCTTGCTTGTGGAGTGATTCGAATCTCAGACAATAATCTTGGCTTGAGATATTCGATCAACAAGGTAATCCGAATCTTATTCCCCTTGTAGTTGATTCCTTATCTTATCATTTGGTATCAGAGCTTCAGGCTCAAGATCGGATATATGTTTCCTTTGCATTTCTTCTCAATTTGATTTTTATTTATTTTTATCTTTTTAGTTTTTAATCGGCCCAGAGTTCAAAATTCAATCTTTGCTCTATTTACAATTTTGAGAGGTGAGAATGAGAGGTTCATTTGTGTAAACGAGTGTAAAAAGAGTGGCCTAAAATTCCTTGAGTGTATACTCGTGAGAGAGTGTTGTGAGGTCCTTCGTATTTCCATAAAACTTATTTTTTTGCAGCAAAGTTTCACAAATAGATTCGAGGACGAATCCTCTTGAAGAATTGGAGAAAATGATAGGATAAGGAATCAACTACAAGGGGAATAAGATTCGGATTACCTTGTTAAATTTTTGGGAATACAAAGCATATTTTTCTTAATTAAAAATTTATGAAACACATTATAATCATCCATCGCTTTTTTTGCAAGACAAGATGCATAAATAGTTCTGAAGTCTTGGTCATCTGTATATAATTTTGTAATAGGCTTGATATGGAGAAATCACTACAAGAGGAGTAAGATTCGGATTGCCTTGTCCATCGAATATCTCAAGGCAAGAATATTGTTTGCGATTCGAATCACTCAACAAGCAAGATCGATCATGTCTAGCTTGAATGATTCTTGTTGATCAAATATCTCAAGGCAAGAACACTTGATGGAGATTTGAATCACTCCACAAGCAAGATTGATCATGTCGAGCTTAAATGATTCTACATGCAACCTAAACTACATAGAATTGCAAAGAAACTTAGCCATTGGCTAAAGAAAAGTACAAATGCTTCTTTTACTATATTTTCCAAGTCTACTTACAAATCCAACATACATCGCTTTATATAGCCTAAAAAATGAAACTATTAAAGGCATTCCAAGAGTTAACATTTATACTTAATTGGCATAATTTGCCATTAGATAATTGTAACCTAAAGTAAATAAAAAGTCTTAAAATACAATAACTCTAAATTACTCTAAATTGTAACCCGCCCAAAATATAAACAATCAAACTTCATTCTTCTTCAATGTGGCATGAATTAAAACATCTTTTGATAATTTTGACAACCTTTTCTTCACATCTTCATTGAAGTATATTGTATGATTAATGTCTCTTGGTTCATATCAAGGCTCAAATCCAAGAATTTTTGTAGTAAGAGAAGTAGAGAGATCGTACCTTTTAAATAACGCATGAGCTACCATATTATCCTTACCTTGCTTATACTTGATGACATACGAAAATGTTTCAATAAATTCCACCCACTTTGCATGTCTACTTTGACCCTTCACATACTTCAAGTTTTCATGATCAAAGTGGAGATATTAAAGCTTGGGAAACTACCTTCATTGTTCCACTATCATTGAGCCATTGGAGCTTGTAAGATTTAGGATGATCTTGGGTTGGAATTTGTAACCTTTTGATCAACATGGTACTTACAACATTGGTGCAACTTCCACTATCAATGACAAGACTACAAGCAGTCCCCTTGACAAGCACCGCGTGTGAAACAGGTCGTCTCTTTCATCATCAACATCATTCTCCGTAACTTGAGTTTTAACAAGTCTTCTTGTTATAAGTGCCAAATGAATCCCATCTTCCAGTTCCTCCTCATTCTTCTAGACTTCTTCAACTAGATCATTGATCTCCCCTCCATTTTCCTCGTCTTGGTTCATGATTGTACAAACAGTAGTGAAATATGTTTAGGACCTCAGACACTCAACTCACTGATTTTACACTCAAGGACACTCGTGTTTATACACACAAAGGTAGGATGTTTGAGAAAGTGACTAAATTATGATCAAGGTAGATTAATATATGGGTAAAGAAATTCTAATATAGCAAGCTATTCAAGGCAATCAAAAAGTTAATTATGAAATAACAACAAAATAAAATAAGGAGTGAACAAACAAATAAGAGACACAAACATATTTTGGGATAGAATTGCACACTAAAAAATAAAAAAAAAATAAAAAAAGAAAGGACGTGAAGATTTTAAGAACAATCTAACTCTTCTTTTTTACAGAATTCGGGAAATTTAGAAGTTATCTTCGTGCGTAGATTATGAGAAAAAAAAAATATCAAACACAACGGTTCTAGATTTAGACGAATTAAGAAAAATATGTGAATCAAAGTTTATTTGATCTTCAAATAAACATGCAAATGATCTAAAAAATGATAAAGATCGTTTATAATCACAATCGTAAGAACAAATATGATAAGACTTTTTTATTTATCTTTTTTTTTTTTTCAAGACCTCAACGTGAACTTTAGGAAGAAAATGAGAACAAAGTGAAAAGTTATGAATAATGGCGGAAATGACAGCAAGAAAATAAATGGACAAATTTAAAGAAAAGAAAAACAATAGCAGAAATAAAAATTAAAATCAATTCTAGAGTCGGTCACAAAGATGTAAACCTAGGCTCTGATACAAAATTGACAAGGCAACCCTAATCCTCAGCCCAACGATCCAAGCTGTTGTTGAAGTAAGAACCATTGAATCAAAGTAATTAACATCTCCTCATAACAAAATTCGGATAAACCAAGAGATTAGGCTAGAATTAGATTACCTCTTACGATCGAGGATCTAGCAGCAAGATTTGAAAACCTTATTCTAAATTGAGTCACTCCACAATCGAACTTAATCAAGGCTTGATTGAATGGCTCAGGTGCAATTCTACCACAAGAATTGCTTGAAACTTAGAAACGGCAAATATGATGCTCGGATTTCTAAGGGAAATGTCTTAATTTGAGATATGAATTACATTCATCCACCAATCTGAATTTTACATAACATATTGTGGGTATTCATAGTCTCCCGACAGATGTTTGTGGACGGGATTTATTCCCGATCCTCTTTAATCTTCACAAAAGAATAAGTCAAATTGACCATTTGTCTTCTACATAATTTATGAAATTAAAAATTGTTTTTTCTAACAAATGTTCATGTGCTTGAGTGGCTAATGCAACTTGTTTAAAATCAATTGTTCTCTCTCTGCGCATAGGTTTGAATTCTGTTGTTGACATTATTTTTATTCATGACATTTTTTTAATCTTCTTGGCAATAGGAACACTGTGATTCTTATCACATGCTAACACCTCCTTTTTCCAACAAAGAATAAAAATAGAGAAAGAAAGAAGACCCCATCTTTAGAAGTTCATGGATATTCGGAGGAAAAATTCATATAAACATATCACTGATGGAGCCCTTTTTCCAACAAAGAATAAAAATAGAGAAAGAAGACCCCATCTTTAGAAGTTCATGGATATTCGGAGGGAAAATTCATACAAACATATCACTGATGGAGCCTTGATGCAAATGACAAATTATGATAATTATTTAAGGATATGCTCACCGAGAAGAAAGTATGGAGAATTCAAGGTAGAGTAATCCTGTAAAATAAAATCCCGCTGAAGGAAGAATACTCAGGCTCGTTCACGATTTCAATATCAATTGGATTAAAAGAGCTACGTAGAGAAATATGTGACTTCGGGGAAACCATCAACTTAATGCCCTTATCCATTTTTAAGAAGAGGCTAGACCAAGTATAGTCACCATCCAACTAGCTGATAGGTTAATAACTTATCCAAAAGAAAAAAAAAATTGAAGACATTTTAGTATGGATAAATTCATATTTCTCGAATATTGTATCATTTTGGCTTATGAAGCATAACGTGATGTGCGTTTTAAGTTGGGGAAACCATTTTTAAAGACTGGAAGAACACTAGTAGAAGTCCACAAGGGAACCATCACTTTGAGAATTGTTGACTAGTAAGTGGAGTTTGATGTTAATGACAACTTGAAATATCCAACAGAGGTAGAAGAATGAGATAATTGGAAATACATGCAAGAAGAAGACATTTGCTGGAGTAGTTCCATCGAACGTCTAGCAGTTTTAGATGAAGTCAGTAGAGCTTTTGAATCCCTAGAATTAGAGGGATAATAAAGTTCACCAATGAAGTCATCTATTAAGGAAGCATTGTAGCCAGACTTGAAACTACTGCCCCTAGCCTAAAAAATCACATCTAGGTGACGAGGAGATATTACCAATGATCATCTCAGCAACACTGTCATTAATTAAAGAGGTCATGCCTTTAGAAATATTAACGAAGTACAAGAGGGAAATAGGTTCGCATTGAAGGACATAAAAGGGATTCACTATGTATGCACAAGGTTCAACTGGAGGAAGGACAATTTAAATTCATTGATCAACAAAGAAGATTAAATCCAATGATGAAGGAGGTTGTTAGAAAATATATTATTAAGTAAACTTGTTCTAAATTGAGTCACTCCACAATCGAACTTGATCAAGGCTTAATTGAATGGCTCGGGTGCAATTCTACCACAACAATTGCTTGAAACTTAGAAATGGGAAATATGATGCTCGGATTTCTAAGGGAAACGTCTCAATTTGAGATATGAATTACATTCATCCACGAATCTGAATTTTACATAACATATTGTGGGTATTTATAGTCTCCCAACAAAAGACGTTTGTGGACGGGATTTATTCCCGATCCCCTTTAATCTCCACAAAAGAATGAGTCAAATTGACCATTTGACTTTTACATAATTTATAAAATTAAAAATAGTTTTTTCTAACAAATGTTGATGTTCTTGAGTGGTTAATGCGACAGGTTTGAAATCAATTGAGCTCTCTACGTATAGGTTCGAATTCTGTTGTTGACATCTTTGAATCTTCATGATATTTTTTGAATCTTCTTGGCATAGTGATAAGATAAGGAATCACAACAAGGGGAGTAAGATTCGGATTACCTTGTTGATCGAATATCTCAAGACAAGCGCCTACAATGCTGGAATAAGCTAGAGGTCCAGCGCCTACAATGCTGGAATAAGCTAGAGGTCCAGCGCCTACAATGCTGGAATAAGCTAGAGGTCCTTCTAGAATCCAGAGGTCCAGCGCCTACAATGCTGGAATAAGCTAGAGGTCCTTCTAGAATCCTTGCAAAACGCTCACAGGGAAAGCTAACTTACGGATTGATTCCAACCAATAGAAGATGAGGTCCAGCGCCTACAATGCTACGCTCATAGGGAAAGCGCTCACAAGGAAAGCTAACTTACGGATTGATTCCAACCAATAGAAGATGAGGTCCAGCGCCTACAATGCTGGAATAAGCTAGAGGTCCTTCTAGAATCCTTGCAAAACGCTCACAGGGAAAGCTAACTTACGGATTGATTCCAACCAATAGAAGATTACTCACAGGGAAAGCTAACTTACGGATTGATTCCAACCAATAGAAGATTACGGATTGATTCCAACCAAGAGCTGGTTAGAAGATGAATGACTCTTAGATCGAACTTGGAACTATGATGGTCACTCTTACATACCATCACTACAGAATTAGCCTCCAGAATTAGCTTGATCAAAACTAATTCAATGATTTGAAAAAGAATAACACCAAAAGGTTGGTCACTCTTACATACCAACCAAAAGGTTATCAAGAAAACATAAAGGTTTTTTTCTGTATTCAACAAAATCCCCCAAACATGACTATTACATGCCTTTAAATAGGCCCAAAAGATAACCCTAACAAAATAAAGTTCAGCCACCAACAACTAATAAATGCTATTAAATACAAATTGAAGAATATAATGCAATTCATACAAACTTTTAATAAATGCTATTAAATATAAATTGAAAAAAATAAGGCATTCATAAATTGTCTTAATTGGTAGTTCAACTACCAAAGGCAAGTCTTCTAATCACTTTCCAATGTCAACCACTCCACTATTTTCTTGATTTGATACTTGAATCTTCTTTGTATTGCTTCTTGTAATTGCTCGTTTGGATACATGAAAGTGATCAGTTGTTGGATTCATATCAACATTGTTTGATATTCGAATCACTCCACAAGCAAGATCGATCATGTCTAGCTGAATGATTCTTGTTGATCAAATATCTCAAGACAAGAACACTTGATTGAGATTCGAATCACTCCACAAGCAAGATTGATCATGTTGAGCTTGAATGATTCTACATGCAATCTAAACTACATAGAATTGCAAAGAAACTTAGCCATTGGCTAAAGAAAAGCACAAATGCTTCTTTTACTACATTTTCCAAGTCTACTTTACAAATACAACATACATGGCTTTATATAGCCTCAAAATGAAACTATTAAAGGCATTCCAAAAGTTGTAACATTCATACTTAATGACCATAATTAGTCATTATGTAAATGTAACCTAAAGTAAATAAAATGTCTTAAAATACAATAACTCTAAATTACTCTAAACTGTAACCCACCCAAAATTTGTAACAATCAAACTTCATTCTTCTTCAATGTGGCATGAATTGAAACATCTTTTGATAATTTCAACAATATTTTCTTCAGATCTTCATTGAAGTACATTGTATGATTGATGTCTCTTGGTTCATATCACATAGGTTCATTTGAAACACCGTGATTCTGATCAAGAATGCCCAAGTGGCTCGATCTGAGGAGAAGAGCTGGCTCTTTTCATTGTGAGTGTCTCAGTCCTACCCAACGTCTATAATTCCGATTCCAAATCCACAGAGGTAATCGATGACGGCGTAATTGCTCTGGTGGTGCGTCGAACCCGAGGAAGAGCTCCAGCTGGGCGTAACAAAGGGCACCAGCTGGCGTGTGTTTGCTCAGATCGGTGAGAGGTGTGAGCAGCATGAGCACAAGCGATGGGTCCTCGACACGGAGGGCAACAAAAGCCAGTGAGCCCTTGGAGCTCGTGCACAGCGATATCTGCGGGCCCATCAAGCTTGCGACCCTCTTCCTCTTGCTGGTTGATGACAAGTGCCACGTCATGTGGCTGATCCTGCTGCAAACGAAAAGTGAGGTGGTAGAGGCGATTAAGCGTATCCAAGCGCGAGTGGAGGCCGAAGCGAGAAGAAGATGCGAAAGCTGCAGTCCACCTCAGTGAGCTTCAGAAAGTACTACGACGAGCTTGGCATGCAGCAGCAACTTACGACGCCCTACTCCCCCTAGCAGAACGGGGTGGTGGAACGTCAAAATCAGACCATTGTCGAGATAGCAAGGTCATTACTGATGACGGCCGGGAGGGCAAGGTCCACGTACTCCTAGCTGTTCATCGGCAAGGGAGGCGAGCACCGCAAGCTGACCGACGTTTACTTCATCCCAAGGCTCAAGGCTAACCTGTGAGCCCTTGGAGCTCATGAACGGCGATATTTGCGGGCCCAACAAGCTGGCAACCCTCTTCCTCCTGCTGGTCGATGACAAGAGCCGCTTCATGTGGTTGATCCTGCTGCAAACGAAAAGTGAGGCGGTATAGGCGATTAAGCGTATCCAAGCGCAAGCGGAGGCCGAAGGCGAGAAGAAGATGCGAAAGCTGCAGACCACCTCAGTGAGCTTCGGTAAGTACTGCGACGAGCTTGGCACGCAGCGACAATTTACGACGCCCTACTCCTCCCGGCAAAACGGGGTGGTGAAATGTCAAAATCAGACCATTGCTGATGACGCTCAAGATGCCTAGGAGGGCAAGGTCCACGTACTCCTAGCAGTTCGTCGGCAAGGAAGGTGAGCACCGCAGGCTGACCGGCGTCTACTTCATCCCGAGGCTCAAGGCTAACCTTGTGAGCCTGGGTCAACTCGATGAGGCGGGCTGCCACATTTTCAACGAGCGCGGGCTACTCAAGATCCGCGATGATAGACGACGGCTGCCCACGCAAGCTCTGCGCATGGGGCTTGGCATGCAGCGGCAACTTACAACGCCCTACTCCCCCCAGCAGAACAGGGTGGTGGAAAGTCAAAATCAGACCATTGTCGGGATAGCAAGGTCATTGCTAATGACGGTCGGGATGCATGGGAGGGCAAGGTCCACGTACTCCTAGCTGTTCGTCGGCAAGGGAGGCTGATATGAACCAAGAGACATCAATCATACAATATGCTTCAATGAAGATATGAAGAAAATATTGTTGAAATTATCAAAAGATATTTCAATTCATGCCACATTGAAAAAGAATGAAGTTTCATGTTGATATGAACCAAGAGACATCAATCATACAATATACTTCAATGAAGATGTGAAGAAAAGGTTGTCAAAATTATCAAAAAGATGTTTCAATTCATGCTACATTGAAGAAGAATGAAGTTTGATTGTTGAAATTTTGGGTGGGTTACAATGTAGAGTAATTTAGAGTTATTGTATTTTAAGAATTTTTATTTAATTTCGGTTACATTTACATAAGGGCTAATTATGGTCATAAAGTAGGAATGTTACAACTCTTGAAATACCTTTAGTAGTTTCATTTTTGAGGCTATATAAAGCCAAGTATGTTGTATTTGTAAGCAGACTTGGAAAATATAGTAAAAGAAGCATTTGTGCTTTTCTTTGGCCAATGGCTAAGATTCTTTGCAATTCTATGTAGTTTAGATTGCATGTAGAATCATTCAAGCTCGACATGATCAATCTTGCTTGTGGAGTGATTCGAATCTCAAACAAGTGTTTGAGATATTTGACCAACAAGAGTCATTCAAGCTAGACATGATCGATCTTGCTTGTGGAGTGATTCGAATCTCAATCAAGTGTTCTTGCCTTGAGATATTCGACCAACAAGGTAATCCGAATCTTATTCCCCTTGTATTGATTCCTTATCTTATCACATGTTTTAAATTTTGGGTGGATTACAATTTAGAGTAATTTAGAGTTATTGTATTTCATTAATGTATTTTAAGACTTTTAATTTACTTTAGGTTAGAATTACATATGGTTAATTATGGCCATTAAGTATGAATGTTACAACTCTTGGAATGCCTTTAGTAGTTTCATTTTGAGACTATATAAAGCCATGTATGTTGTATTTGTAAGAAGACTTGAAAATATATTAAAGAAGCATTTTTGTTCTTCTTTAGCCAATGGCTAAGTTTCTTTGCAATTCTATGTAGTTTAGGTTGCATGTAGAATCATTCAAGCTCGACATGATCAATCTTGCTTGTGGAGTGATTCGAATCTCAATCAAGTGTTCTTGTCTTGAGATATTTGATCAACAAGAATCATTCAAGCTAGACATGATCGATCTTGCTTGTGGAGTGATTCGAATCTCAAACAATGTTCTTGTCTTGAGATATTCGATCAACAAGAATCATTCAAGCTAGACATGATCGATCTTGCTTGTGGAGTGATTCGAATCTCAGACAATATTCTTGCCTTGAGATATTCGATCAACAAGGTAATCTGAATCTTATTCCCCTTGTAGTTGATTCCTTATCTTATCATTTGGTATCAGAGCTTCAGGCTCAAGATCGGATATATGTTTCCTTTGCGTTTCTTCTCAATTTGATTTTTATTTATTTTTATCTTTTTAGTTTTTAATCGGCCCAGAGTTCAAAATTCAATCTTTGCTCTATTTACAATTTTGAGAGGTGAGAATGAGGGGTTCATTTGTGTAAACGAGTGTAAAAAGAGTTGCCTAAAATTCCTTGAGTGTATACTCGTGAGAGAGTGTTGTGAGGTCCTTCGTATTTCCATAACTTATTTTTTTGCAGCAAAGTTTCACAAATAGATTCGAGGACGAATCCTCTTGAAGAAGTGGAGAAAATGATAGGATAAGGAATCAACAACAAGGGGAATAAGATTCAGATTACCTTGTTAAAAATTTAGGAATACAAAGCATATTTTTCTTAATTAAAAATTTATGAAACACATAATAATCATTTATTGCTTTTTTTGCAAGACAAGATGCATAAATAGTTCTGAAGTCCTGGTCATCTGTATATAATTCTGTAATAGGCTTGATATGGAGAAATCACTACAAGAGGAGTAAGATTCGGATTGCCTTGTCGATCGAATATCTCAAGGCAAGAATATTTTTGAGATTCGAATCACTCCACAAGCAAGATCGATCATGTCTAGCTTGAATGATTCTTGTTGATCAAATATCTAAAGGCAAGAACACTTGATGGAGATTCGAATCACTCCACAAGCAAGATTGATCATGTCGAGCTTGAATGATTCTACATGCAACCTAAACTACATAGAATGGCTAAAGAAAAGTACAAATGCTTCTTTTACTATATTTTCCAAGTCTACTTACAAATCCAACATACATGGCTTTATATAGCCTAAAAAATGAAACTATTAAAGGCATTCCAAGAGTTAACATTCATACTTAATGGCCATAATTTGCCATGAGATAATTGTAACCTAAAGTAAATAAAAAGTCTTAAAATACAATAACTCTAAATTACTCTAAATTGTAACCCACCCAAAATATAAACAATCAAACTTCATTCTTCTTCAATGTGGCATGAATGAAAACATCTTTTGATAATTTTGACAACCTTTTCTTCACATCTTCATTGAAGTATATTGTATGATTAATGTCTCTTGGTTCATATTAAGGCTCAAATCCAAGAATTTTTGTAGTAAGAGAAGTAGAGAGATCGTACGTTTTAAATAACGCATGAGCTACCATATTATCCTTACCTTGCTTATACTTGATGACAAACTAAAATGTTTCAATAAATTCCACCCACTTTGCATGTCTACTTTGACCCTTCACATACTTCAAGTTTTCATGATCAAAGTGGAGATATTAAAGCTTGGGAAACTACCTTCAGTGTTCCACTATCATTGAGCAATTGGAGCTTGTAAGATTTAGGATGATCTTGGGTTGGAATTTGTAACCTTTTGATCAACATGGTACTTACAACATTAGTGCAACTTCCACTATCAATGACAAGACTACAAGCAGTCCCCTTGACGAGCACCGCGTGTGAAACAGGTCGTCTCTTTCATCATCAACATCATTCTCCGTAACTTGAGTTTTAACAAGTCTTCTTGATAAGATAAGGAATCACTACAAGGGGAGTAAGATTCGGATTACCTTGTTGATTGAATATCTCAAGCCAAGAACACTTTGTTTGAGATTCGAATCACTCCAGAAGCAAGATCAATCATGTCTAGCTTCAATGATTCTTGTTGATCAAATATCTCAAGACAAGAACACTTGATTGAGATTCGAATCACTCACAAGCAAGATTGATCATGTCGAGCTTGAATGATTCTACATGCAACCTAAACTACATTGAATTGCAAAGAAACTTAGCCATTGGCTAAAGAAAAGCACAAATGCTTCTTTCTATATTTTCCAAGTCTGCTTACAAATACAACATACATGGCTTTATATAGCCTTAAAAATGAAACTACTAAAGGTATTCCAAGAGTTGTAACATTCCTACTTTATGGCCATAATTAGCCATTATGTAAATGTAACGGAAATTAAATAAAAAGTCTTAAAATACAATAACTCTAAATTGTAACCCACCAAAAATTTACAACAATCAAACTTCATTCTTCTTCAATGTAGCATGAATTGAAACATCTTTTTGCTAATTTTGACAACCTTTTCTTCACATCTTCATTGAAGTATATTGTATGATTGATGTCTCTTGGTTCATATCACTTCTTGTTATAAGTGCCAAATGAATCCCATCGCCAAATGAATCCCATCTTTCAGTTCCTCCTCATTCTTCTAGACTTCTTCAACTAGATCATTGATCTCCCCGCCATTTTCCTCGTCTTGGTTCATGATTGTACAAACAGTATTGAAATATGTTTAGGACCTCAGACACTCAACTCACTGATTTTACACTCAAGGACACTCGTGTTTATACACACAAAGGTAGGATGTTTGAGAAAGTGACTAAATTATGATCAAGGTAGATTAATATATGGGTAAAGCAATTCTGATATAGTAAGCTATGCAAGGCAATCAAAAAGTTAATTATTAAATAACAACAAAATAAAATAAGGAGTGAAGAAACAAATAAGAGACACAAACATATTTTGGGATAGAATTGCACATTAAAAAATAAAAAAAAATAAAAAAAGAAAGGACGTGAAGATTTTAAGAACGATCTAACTCTTCTTTTTACAGAATTCGGAAAATTTAGAAGTTATCTTCGTGCGTAGATTATGAGAAAAAAAAAATATCAAACACAACGATTCTAGATTTAGATGAATTAAGAAAAATATGTGAATCAAAGTTTATTTGATCTTCAAATAAACATGCAAATGATCTAAAAAAAAATGATAAAGATCGTTTATAATCACAATCGTAAGAACAAATATGATAAGACTTTTTTATTTATCTTTTTTTTTTTAAGACCTCAACGTGAACTTTAGGAAGAAAATGAGAACAAAAGTGAAAAGTTATGAATAATGGCGGAAATGACAGCAAGAAAATAAATGGACAAATTTAAAGAAAAGAAAAACAATAGCAGAAATAAAAGTTAAAATCAATTCTAGAGTCGGTCACAAAGATGTAAACCTAGGCTCTGATACAAAATTGACAAGGCAACCCTAATCCTCAGCTCAACGATCCAAGCTGTTGTTGAAGTAAGAACCATTGGATCAAAGTAATTAACATCTCCTTATAACAAAATTCGGATAAACCAAGAGATTAGACTAGAATTAGATTACCTCTTACGATCGAGGATCTAGAAGCAAGATTTGAAAACCTTGTTCTAAATTGAGTCACTCCACAATCGAACTTAATCAAGGCTTGATTGAATGGCTCAGGTGCAATTCTACCACAAGAATTGCTTGAAACTTAGAAACGACAAATATGATGCTCGGATTTCTAAGGGAAATGTCTTAATTTGAGATATGAATTACATTCATCCACCAATCTGAATTTTACATAACATATTGTGGGTATTCATAGTCTCCCGACAGATGTTTGTGGACGGGATTTATTCCCGATCCTCTTTAATCTTCACAAAAGAATAAGTCAAATTGACCATTTGTCTTCTACATAATTTATGAAATTAAAAATTGTTTTTTCTAACAAATGTTCATGTGCTTGAGTGGCTAATGCGACAGGTTTAAAATCAATTGAGCTCTCCGATGCTAACACCTCCTTTTTCCAACAAAGAATAAAAATAGAGAAAGAAGACCCCATCTTTAGTAGTTCATGGATATTCGGAGGAAAAATTCATATAAACATATCACTGATGGAGCCCTTTTTCCAACAAAGAATAAAAATAGAGAAAGAAGACCCCATCTTTAGAAGTTCATGGATATTCGGAGGGAAAATTCATATGTATCACTGATGGAGCCTTGATGCAAATGACAAATTATGATAATTATTTAAGGATATGCTCACTGAGAAGAAAGTATGGAGAATTCAAGGTAGAGTAATCCTGTAAAATAAAATCCCGCTGAAGGAAAAATACTCAGGCTCGTTCACGATTTCAATATCAATTGGATTAAAAGAGCTACGTAGAGAAATATGTGACTTCGGGGAAACCATCAACTTAATGCCCTTATCCATTTTTAAGAAGTTAGAGATGATGAGGCTAGACCAAGTATAGTCACCATCCAACTAGCTGATTGGTTAATAACTTATCCAAAAAAAAAAAAAATTGAAGACATTTTAGTATGGATAAATTCATATTTCTCGAATATTGTATCATTTTGGCTTATGAAACATAACGTGATGTGCGTTTTAAGTTGGGGAAACCATTTTTAAAGACTGGAAGAACACTAGTAGAAGTCCACAAGGGAACCATCACTTTGAGAATTGTTGACTAGTAAGTGGAGTTTGATGTTAATGACAACTTGAAATATCCAACAGAGGTAGAAGAATGAGATAATTGGAAATACATGCAAGAAGAAGACATTTGCTGGAGTAGTTCCATCGAACGTCTAGCAGTTTTAGATGAAGTCAGTAGAGCTTTTGAATCACTAGAATTAGAGGGATAATAAAGTTCACCAATGAAGTCATCTATTAAGGAAGCATTGTAGCCAGACTTGAAACTACTGCCCCTTGCCTAAAAAATCACATCTAGGTGACGAGGAGATATTACCAATCATCATCTCAGCAACACTGTCATTCATTAAACAGGTCATGCTTCTAGAAATATTAACGAAGTACAAGAGGGAAATAGGTTCGCATTGAAGGACATAAAAGGGATTCGTCTTTCATTATGTATGCACAAGGTTCAACTGGAGGAAGGACCATTTAAATTCATTGATCAACAAAGAAGATTAAATCCAATGATGAAGGAGGTTGTTAGAAAATATATTATTAAGTGACCTTGTTCTAAATTGAGTCACTCCACAATCGACTTTGATCAAGGCTTAATTGAATGGCTCGGGTGCAATTCTACCACAACAATTGCTTGAAACTTAGAAATGGCAAATATGATGCTCGGATTTCTAAGGAAAACGTCTCAATTTGAGATATGAATTACATTCATCCACGAATCTGAATTTTACATAACATATTATGGGTATTTATATTCTCCCGACAAAAGACGTTTGTGGACGGGAATTATCCCCGATCCCCTTTAATCTCCACAAAAGAATGAGTCAAATTGACCATTTGACTTTTACATAATTTATGAAATTAAAAATAGTTCTTTCTAACAAATGTTGATGTTCTTGAGTGGTTAATGCGACAGGTTTGAAATCAATTGAGCTCTCTGCGTGTAGGTTTGAATTCTGTTGTTGACATCTTTGAATCGTCATGATATTTTTTGAATCTTCTTGGCATAGTGATAAGATAAGGAATCACTACAAGGGGAGTAAGATTCGGATTACCTTGTTGATCGAATATCTCAAGACAAGAACATTTGATAAGCGCCTACAATGCTGGAATTTGCAAAGCTTGAGGTCCTTCTAGAATCCTTGCAAAACGCTCACCAGAGAAAGCTAACTTAACGGATTGATTCCAACCAAGAGCTGGTTAGAAGATGAATGACTCTTAGATCGAACTTGGAATCTATGATGGTCACTCTTAGATACCAAGACAATTCGCTAGAGGTCCTTCTAGAATCCTTGCAAAACGCTCACAGAGAAAGCTAACTTAACGGATTGATTCCAACCAAGAGCTGGTTAGAAGATGAATGACTCTTAGATCGAACTTGGAATCTATGATGGTCACTCTTAGATACCAAGACAATTCGCTAGAGGTCCTTCTAGAATCCTTGCAAAACGCTCACAGAGAAAGCTAACTTAACGGATTGATTCCAACCAAGAGCTGGTTAGAAGATGAATGACTCTTAGATCGAACTTGGAATCTATGATGGTCACTCTTAGATACCAAGACAATTAACTCCAGAATTAGCTTGATCAAAAGATGAATGACTCTTAGATCGAACTTGGAATCTATGATGGTCACTCTTAGATACCAAGACAATTCACTCCAGAATTAGCTTGATCAAAACTAATTCAATGAATCGGTTTAAACATCAAACCTAAAGCAAGGTTTGAAAAAGAATAACACCAAAAGGTTATCAAGAAAACATAAAGGTTTTTTCTGTATTCAACAAAATTCCCCAAACATGAGTATTACATGCCTTTAAATAGGCCCAAAAGATAACTCTAACAAAATAAAGTTCAGCCACCAACCACTAATAAATGCTAATAAATGCTATTAAATACAAATTGAAGAATATAAGGCAATTCATACAAACTTTTAATAAATGCTATTAAATATAAATTGAAGAAAATAAGGCATTCATAAATTGTCTTAATTGGTAGTTCAACTACCAAAGGCAAGTCTTCTAATCACTTTCCAATGTCAGCCACTCCATTATTTTCTTGATTTGATACTTGAATGTTCTTTGTATTGCTTCTTGTAATTGCTCGTTCGGGTACATGGAAGTGATCAATTGTTGGATTCATATCAACATTGTTTGATATTCGAATCACTCCACAAGCAAGATCGATCATGTCTAGCTTGAATGATTCTTGTTGATCAAATATCTCAAGACAAGAACACTTGATTGAGATTCGAATCACTCCACAAGCAAGATTGATCATGTCGAGCTTGAATGATTCTACATGCAATCTAAACTACATAGAATTGCAAAGAAACTTAGCCATTGGATAAAGAAAAGCACAAATGCTTCTTTTACTACATTTTCCAAGTCTACTTTACAAATACAACATACATGGCTTTATAAAGCATATTTTCCGAGCTGTGAGGCTTACACCCATTCGTATTAGTTCATCCAAAGTTCCTTACCCTTATGCACGAATTATGGAATAAGCCATCTTCCTATCAAGGTTAAGGAGTCAACTGAGCATCTCAGCGGCGGGATTGAATACCCGGATCGAATCAGAGTTCACGCCGCCCGCCCTGAACAAATAGGAGGCGTGGGCCACAGGTCGCACATAAGCCACCAGGTCGCACAACAGAAGAACACCCAAGATAAAGATGCACACTCTTCCATGTGAAATATTCATCTTCATTGGAGCTTTTTGGTAGTAGTCGTGACCAACAGCCATCAGCTGCCGGCTCGTTGGTAAGGCGAGAGCTTCAAGCCCGATTTCTGGTAGCACACCCCACACACAAGTACCACCCGACGAAGGACGGACGAAAGCTACAGGCCCAAAACCTTTGAACCTTCTTTCTAAATGGGGGTTCCCAGAGCACCTCATCTTCTCATTGCATCCTTGCTCATTCCCGTTAGGCCTGAGTATTTGGCCTTTACTTCTCTGCGCCCGCTCACGCTTCGCTGAACTATGGCGTGGTAAAGAGAAGAGAGTAAGAAAGAATAGTAAACAGAGCACACCGTAGAAAGATGAAAAATATGAGAAGTCTCCCTTGGATGAAAGAAGAAGGAAATGAAGAAGGGGAACGAAACGAAATGAGGCGTTTCTAGCTCGAGTTTCGGATGAGCTTCTCCCAATTATGTCTGGTAATAGAATAGGGCGGCTTGCTCCGACCAAGACTCCACTTTTTGCTCCGTCCAGAGAGCGTATGAATTTCCTGGAATGTAGATAGACCAAAAGAGGGAATAAAGAGATAGGAATAGGAATTATAGTACCATTGGAAGAAGGGGCACCTGTGGGAACATCTCTACTGACAAACCATTTCAATAGTACGGGTGCTGCCGTGCCACGAGGCACGACCATGGAAGTAATGAAAAAGAAAAAGTTATTTAGTTGGACCATCCGCTCGAGATGTTCGAGTTTCGTTTCTCGTCAGAAGATGAGATGCTAAAAATGAAAGTGTTCGGAACGCATACCGAAAAGATACCAATGAAGCCGACCATTAATGACTAGTTCGAAGACCAGCCGCAGATCAAATAAGGGACCGCTCTTAGTTAGAAAATGAAAGAAAGGCAAACTCTCATAGTTCTCCGCCCAGCTCCAACTACTTCTTCGTTAAGTGAGGTGAGGTACTTATTTCGGTTTGAAAAGAAAGGGGTCGCCCTTTTTTTGGTTAAAGTAGCCACTACTTTGGTTGTAGTCAGTTTAAACACATAAATCCAGTCCACTTACAGTACAACCATATTGATCAAAATGCAAAAGTTTCATGACTTGACCAGTAACTCGTCCTCGTATTAGAAGATCATCTCACCCTGTGGTCGACATTCCATTCCCCTTAGTCGTAGGTGCTCATTCTCTTTTGATTTGAATGGGCCCGGTCTCCCGAGGCGAGGTACATATGGCTGGCCCTTCGGGTGTCTCGGTGATACAAACAAAGAAAAGACGAATTCCAATCACATCCCCTATCACAACAAGCCAATCCGAGGAAATAGAATCGAAGAATCTACCTTTTGCCTTCCTGTTGATTACGCCCGACAATCAAGCTGCACTTCCTTCTAACAAACAAGTGGCTAAGAGTTAGCAAGCAACCAACCTTGGCCTCTTGGCAGGAGGTGACCCCTTCCTTTCCGGCTCGGCCGCGGTACGGCACTTGAACTCGAAGCTACGATCAGATCCGATTGGATTCCACAGATACAGTCGATTGGGTCTGCTCCTATCCGAACCAACCCCAGAACTTCGAACGGCCGGCATGTTTTGGACGGTAGAACGGGGAGAGGGGTGAAACCGCAAGACCAAAGGGAGAGGGGGAGTCGTTGCCCATTCTCTCTCCGGGCACGAGCAGGAACATCAAAATGAAAGACCGAAGACATGTACATGACACGGAACGAGATATGAACAAGTGAGATGATTTGATAGGCTGCCTGCAAAAAGAGTTTACCGACCGCATAACAATAAATTCTTGTGTGTAGCGTGTGGGGCCATGTTGCCCGAGCGATCATAGTACGGCCGCTCATCCAATATAAAAGAAATATGTAGATCTCAGCCAGAAGGGATAGCGTATCTACAGAAGAGAGAGTACGGGGCCTTACCCTTAATTTAGTTTAGACGCGGATCAAATGCCTTTATGCTATAGGCTGTGTGAAGCATGCTTCTTTGATAGAAAACAAACTCTTTTTCCATGACAACAGTCGCAACTATAAAGAAAGAAAGGGGCGGTAAGCTCTCTATGTATCAACAACAGGGGGAGGGGGGCTGTTCTCCTTTGTCACCGCTACTAAGGACTGGGGCGAGCGGAATTCTGTAGAGGCTGGAGGGGAGGGCTTATTAAGCGAAGGGGCGAAGACCTGAGACCCGGAGGGCGAAGAGGCTCAGAAGCGAGACTGGAAAGGAGAGGGGCGAAGGCTGCTTTGCTATCGAGACTACTCCGAAGGGCGGCAGGCAAAGCTACAAGGATCTCGTGCGGCTTTCTTTGTTCTCATGTCAGAGTGAGGGGCCTTATCCATCCGCCAATACGGCTTTTAGTGACGATTCGCTCATATGCTGCATGAGGGGCCGCAGCGGGCTCATGAGTTAGCGATCAAGCGAGGACCTGCTGGTTTCTTGTCTTTCTGGAGCAGACTTGCTCGTAGCTCCCTATTGATATAAAAAGGGATGGATGGAAGGATGAAAGACAAAATCATCAGTCTTGAGGGAGTAAAGAACCCTCGTTAAGTGGTTCTGCGGCAAGTGCGATCGATTGTCCTTCCTTTATAGATTTATCTACCGTAACTACACTCAACCAACAAAGTTCATTCCATACTCAAAGTAGAGTTACCATACAAACCTGAATATCTATAAAAACTCAGGGGGAAGAGTTTTGACTGAAGCCGAAAGGTATCCTAAAGGAATGGTAGCACCACAATCCACCTAGACACGGCCATCATAAATTGTTCCGGGGTGGAGTAGGCAGGTTCGGGATAATCCATTCAATCAATCTTCTTTTTTTCTCTTTTCTTCATTAGCCTCTCTCTGTTTTCGCTATGGAACTCCCTCTTGAAAGATTTCCAGAAACTCGAGTCTGATTTCCTCTTCTTCTTTCGGTGGAGCTTCCTCTCTAGGTTCTTCTTGCAGCCTTATCCCTTTCTCCCTTAGGATCGCCTTTGGAAGTCAGAACGTAGGAGTCATGATGATCTAGTGGGTGGGAGGGATCTTCCTCACAAAGCCAGAAAGTCTTAATAGCATTAATTATAGTGATGTGATGTTGGAAATCGGACACTTCCTCGGCCCAGCATGTTAAGACCGGAGCGTGACTAGGTAGGAAGAAAAACTCTTATTTTCTCGTTGGGGTAAATAAAGGCTTCCTCTTGATCCGCCCCGTTGATTTTTCCTTCTTTGATTTGATTCAATCTTGGATTTTGTGCTTCAAAGTCTAGCTTGCATCCGTTGCCTGACCCGGTCTCCCCTCATTGAGACCTAACAAAATGATGATAATTCCTTTCACCCCCACCATATAAATACATACTTTTCTTCTTCCTTTTTCCCATAAAGCTTTCTTTCCGGAATCTGAGCTCTTCTCTTTCTTATTCAGATTTATTCATAGTACTATCACTTTATATTCATAGTACTATCACTTTATATTCATAGTACTATCACTTTAGAATTAGAAACCGAGCCTACTGATAAAAACCTGACCGTATCGGGGTCATACGCCTGGAACAAAAGGGTTCGTCGTACAATTTCGGCTATTACAAAAATCAAGGAGTATCTCCCTCTCCCTTAGTGTCTTTCCACTTCTGTCGTTCGGGAACAAACACTTCGCCCAATTCTTTTGAATCCCGGCCCAGTTTATCCCCACTAACCAATAAATGAGGTTACGACCACTGAACAAACTCGGTTGACGAACATGGTTTATGCGCCGAGAATGTAGTGGCTTGTCGAGCATTTGACAAACTCACACCATCTATTTCAAATGGGATTTGTCTCGTGGACACACGAGCAACCCAACTCGTAGGATTTCCTTTTCCTCTTCCCATTCTGACTTCTGTAGGTTTCCCGGTAATGGGGAGATCTGCTAGAACTCTGACCCATATTTGACCATTTCTTCGGGATTGTCCCTCATAACACGATGGAATTGTCCGATTATAGCCCTACGCGCTGCTTCAATGGCTCGATATGAAAGACGACCAGCTTTACAACTTTGAGTGCCATATCTTCCAAAACCAAGTTGTGTACCGTCTAGTTTGCAACCCGTACTACATCTGCCTTTACGAGATTTACTATATTTCGTACGTTTCGGATATAACACATTCCTTTTTTTGTTTTTTATATGAAATCCACACTTTGACACCTAAGATTCCATAACGAGTAGATACTTCTGCGGGAGCATAATCGATTTTCTAGTTAAATACATTACGAGATGTTTTTCCATACTTTCCGCATTCAGTTCTAGCTATTTTCGCGCCTTCTGATCGACCTGAACAACATATACGGATCCCCTCAACCCCTTTTTTCATTCCAAATGGAATATCCTTCACTATTTTAGTGAAAATGGAACGAAATGATCTTGTTTTGTTTCTCAGTTGAAAAGAGATGTCTTGAGCAATCGGAGAAGCACTTTGATAAACGGATTGGATCTTGACTGACTCAATTAAGGTATTAGTCTTTGTTCTATTAGACAACAAAGATCGCATTTTTTGCACTTCATTCAAATAAGAGTTGTACCCATACGGAATTCTTCTGTTTCTCAGTATGATCTCTATCATCATCTCTATTCCCTTTATCAATTCTCCTATCCCACCTAGGTCTATGAATTTCTCTCTCAATTCTATTACCTTATCCTCCTTACCCATGAGGTTCCAACATTTGATCCTTAATTGACCTAGGAGTTGTTCCCGGGTATCCTAAAAAAAAAGGTTTTTATACATCCCAACCCCAACCCTTGGAAAGAAAAAGGTAGCACCGAAGAAAGGAAAGAGCGATATGGTTGTTTTTGTTGTTCCCGCGAAACGAAGATCATTTGCATGGCGAATGAAGTGGGTCAACCTCTTTTTGGGTTCGGCCAAACACTTTTTCTCGCTGGTCGAGCTTTCTACAAAAAAAGCGATGCGAGAACGTATTCTCTTATCTAAGCTTCTTCCCTGTGTATTCGCTCCCCCCATCGTAGATGGTTCAGCCACGCCCGATGCCACGAAATGATTGAGAACTCCGACGGGGTCGAAATGCATTTTGTTCTTTGTATTCAGTAAGTATTGCATGACCGAATAATTCAAGGAGGGGCGCACTGCGGGGAGGGTTCTTTTAAGTAGATGACTCGTCGGGCCGTCGGAGCGGGACTGATTTGGGAAAAAGAACTTGAATAACTGAGTTTTTCTGAAGGAGTCGTCATTTTTTATCAGGAACGCTATGTCATTTACAACTCCGGCATATTTCAGATGCTTGAAGGCCCCGCTGACGCGAAGTGATTTAGAAAGATTCTTCTTTCTCGATGGTGATCGGTCATGGTATCCATAGTCTTGCTTCTTTTTCGGCCAAATCCTAATTTCGTTTTGCTTTTCCCGGTCGTCGAGACTGATCATCGACTCCACTCTTTTCTCTGCCTCCCGGCCTCTCACTTTGTTTCGTTCTTCTTCTGTATCGTCACTTGAATGAAGACACCCAATTGGCCCGACTTTCCCAAATGCCCACCACCGTCCCTGATCCTTTCCGGGTTTGGATTTTGTGCGTCGTTTCAGTCCTCATGGTTGAGGGGAAGAAAGAAATGAATGAATGTGATTTTAGGAAAATGTAAAATAATACACCTACCAAGATGAAAGCCAAAGGTCAGTCTCGTAGGTGGACGTATCGAACCAAAATAAGATCTCAGATTGACATCTTGATACAGTGATTTACCATAATAATAAATAGAGTCAATGGCGACTCCGCCGTGGGAAGAGCCACTTCTTTCTTGATAGAGGGGGCTTCTATTCACCAACGCAGACTCAAAGTGCTCTCCAAACCGTGCTGGATAGTCACCCGTCACACGGCTCTCAAACCAAAACTGTGGTGGATCCCGAGAGACAAAGTCAAAGCGCTTGATCCTTTGCCCCATACTTTGAGATGCTCCTCCCCGCCGATCAAGCAGCGAGGCTACTCGTGATAGGCTGAGTTTGAAGCCACTATCCTTCGGTTCGAATAAGTCAAGTCCCTTCGGTCGGTTCGCTCAGGTGGTCCTCCCTTATCTTCCCTGACGTTCAGAATTGTTCTGGGTTGAGAAAGGAGCACGCACCGGCCAAACGCTATGAATGAATAAGAAATAGACAAGGGAATCAATGATTCTTATTCCACCGAGTTAATTGAAGCTAGCAACATGTCGATTATGTTGGAAAGAGGGATAGTGAAAGAGATAAGAATAGATGAATGCTGCGATGCTTTATTATTGTCTACTGACTCAATGCTTAGAGGCTTACACAATTCCAGTATTTATAGCTTATACACTGGACCAGAAATAGTAAATCATCGAAATCTAGAAAGAATTTAAATCTACTAACAATCTCCTAAAAATCTCATAGTTTGAATATTTGAATCATATCTCTACTACTCTGAATCATATCTTCATTTTGAATCATATCTCAACACTCCCCCTTGATTCAAAGTTGCAAATGCCAAGTAATCGTCTGAAGTAGCAAAACTTTTCTTTTGACAAAGCCTTGGTAAGTATGTCTGCTAGCTGTTCATCGGTGTTACAATATTCCAAGACAATTTCTTCGTCTGCAACAAGATCACGAATATAGTGATGTCGAAGTTCAATATGTTTTGTTCTACTGTGAAACGCTGGGTTCTTTGTCATAGAAATAGTTGCTTTATTATCACAAAATATCTTTGTTGCCCCTTTTTGCTCTTGTTGAAGATCAGCTAACATTCTTCTCAGCCAAATGGCTTGACACGCTGCTGAAGTTGCTGCAACATATTCTGCTTCTGATGTTGACAACGCCACTGTTGCTTGTTTCTTTGAGCTCCAAGTGATCGCTCCTGACCCAAATTCCATACTCCATAGTTCCGGCAATGTAACGTAAGACTCTTTTTGCTGCTTCATAATGAACCTTTGAAGGATGTTGCATAAACTTAGAAATAATACCAACAGGAAATGCAATGTCGGGTCGTGTGTGAGTTAAGTAAATCAGTCCGCCAACCAAGCTCCTGAACCTTCTAGCATCTGTCATTTCTACTCCATCATCATGTTGTAATTTCTCATTAATATTCATAGGTGTAGCTGCAGGCTTACAATTAAGCATACCAAATTTACTCATAATATCTTTGGCATATTTTCTTTGTGAAATAAAAATTCCCTCTTCAACTTTATATACTTCAAGACCAAGAAAATAGTGCAATAGACCCATATCTGACATCTCAAATTCACTCATCATTTGAGACTTAAATTTATCCAAAAGAGAGTTAGAAGAGCTAGTGTAAATAATATCGTCAACATAGAGGCAAATAATGATGAAATCACTTTTACCTTCCTTCTTCACATATAAAGTAGGCTCATTCTCACTTCTCATGTATTCTTTCTTTTGAAAATACCCATCAATCTTGCTGTACCAAGCTCGAGGGGCCTGCTTTAATCCGTATAGTGCCTTTCTCAACTTGTATACCTTTGTTTCTTTGTCCTTCTTTATGAATCCTTCTGGTTGTGCTACATAAACCACTTCTTGTAAATCTCCGTTAAGAAATGCTGACTTAACATCAAACTGATAAACTGGCCACCGCAATTCTGCTGCTAATGCTAGAATAGTTCTTACAGTTTCAAAACGAGCTACTGGAGAAAAAGTTTCTTCAAAATCTATACCTTGTTGTTGTGCATACCCTTTTGCTACAAGACGGGCCTTATGCTTTTATATGCTTCCATCTGGTGCAAATTTTGTCTTGAACACCCATTTCAAATTGATTGCATTTTTTTCGTTTGGTAAGTCAACCATCTCCCATGTTCCATTTTTCTCAATGGGCTGCATCTCTTCTACCATGGCTTTCTTCCACTCTTCTCTTTCAGTTGCTTCTTCATAACACATACGATCTGAAACAGTAAGAGCAAATTGACATGATGCATATATGTCAGTTAAAGATTTATACTTCTTTGGAGGTGTCTCATCCGAAAGTTCTTCAAGAGAAGAATCGCTGTTTAGTGATGCTGAAGATGATGAATTTGATACATTTTGTGTTGCAGTGGAGACACTAGGAGATGCACTGGAGTTGACCCTTGTTTCTTCATTTGGGGAAACTTCAACTGTAATCTTTTGCTGCTCCTGTTCTTTACTCCAATCCCAACTCACATTTTCATTAAATATTACATCCCTTCTAACTAAAATCTTTTCACTGATGGGGTTGTATAATTTATATGCCTTTGATTGAGTACAATAGCCAATGAAAATGCATTTTTCAGATTTTTCATCAAGCTTTTGACGAACTTGAGGATGTTTCAAAGCATAAGCAACACAACCAAAGATTCGTAAATGACTTACAGATGGTTTCCTTCTATGCCATGCTTCATAGGGAGTTCGATTCATAACCGCCTTTGTTGGTGAGATGTTTAATAGATAAACAGATAGTACTCCACACAAAATGATATCCAGTAGGAAAAGAAACCTTTCTCAGACCTACTTTCACACAAAAAAACTCAAACATACACATTACATAAAATATACACTTCTCTAAACACCAACTGAAACATTAATCACACCTACATAATACACCACATGTACACACTTACACAAACTCCATAAATACTCTCCAACAACAAAGACCACTACAACACCACTCAATGAACGTATATCGCATTTTAGCCTCTTACTGCCAAAACACATACAAACCATAAATCAATGACCGTATAAACACGCACACTCAAAGATACATCACCATTCTTAAATCCAAATAAATCCTAAATCCAAACTCAAGTATCCGTCACTCCTTAACCTTCCGGTTGCGTAGTTTACTGTTGCATCGTTGACCGGACCCTCCTTTACGGTTAGGCACCCTCCATATCCTGATTGTACGAGGATCCATCAGCTTTATATGGTGTGTTTGAGTTTCTCGATAAGGTGGGGTACAATTGTGTGTTTTTATTCAGATAATAGTGTTCTATAAGGTGTGTTAGAATAGTGTTTTTGTTATTCCCGATAATGATTTTCGATAAGGTGGGGTAGAATGTTGTGTTTTTATTCCCCTAATATGTTGTTTTGTCGATAAGGTGGGGTACAATTGTGTGTTTGATTTTCGATAAGGTGGGGTAGAATAGTGTGTTTGATTTTCGATAAGGTGGGATAGAAATGTTAGTTTGATTTTCGATAAGGTGGGGTAGAAATGTGTGTTTGATTTATCGATAAGGTGGGGTAGAAATGTGTGTTGAGTAGATCTTCCCGACCCCGTGCCTACCTTTTTGTGTGTGTTGTCTGAAAATGGGTTTGATTTGCTTCACCTATAATCATTTCTACTCTTCTTTGTATTCATCAAAGCTCATCCCCTAATTAATCTCCGTCGCATATCCTACTCTTTAATGTCTTACGCATCTCAGTTAGCAATTAGAAAAAAGATGAGAAGTAAGGGAAGACTCATCCTTCGCGACTCCCTTCTCTGATTTTGACTGAACATACTTCCACTACACCCAAGTGGGGTTAATCGGGACTCCCACTCTGGGACTAGGGAGATCCCCTATACATCCTGTTTCCGTGCCTCTCCTCCTTCTCTCTCCCCCCTAAACGGATTATCAAAGAAAAAAGCCCCGCTTCCATTGCCATTGGGTCCCCTCTCTGATAAGGAAATACATCTTTTGTATCTATCGTCAAATGATTCTATTCGTAGGAAAGCCTCGAAACGTGATGGCCCTTAATATATTAATAATAAAAAGAATGGGACGCTGTTTTGGAAGCAAAAAAGAGATGGAATGAATTCAAGCCAGCAAAGGGGACTAAGGTAGGGGACGAGAAAGGTAAAGAGAAGGGGCCGTCGTTGGTGGGTAACAGAGCTTTCCTATCGACGATCTTTCTCGGTGCATAAGCGAGGCTTAGCCAAGTACCGCATAAGCAAGAAAGCCAATAGACCTTGTTGAATAGCCTGTACGAAAAGACTGTTGAAGAGGATTTGCCTAGAGTCTCAAATCCATATATCAATCTTGTACGCAAGTTGGCGCTTTCGCTTTCAATCAATCTCGCTCATCTGGTCTGCCTGGTCAAATCAGCTCTCCTGCCTGTGTATCCCATGCCCGGTGCCCTTGATCTGGCTGATGGGAGAGATACTTCTTGCCATCTCCACAATAGTTCGATTTTTCCGTTCAGCGATTCCATTTTGTTCTGGAGTGTAGGGAGCTGTTAATTCCCTTTGGATGCCCTCTTCTTCACAAAACAGATTGAACTCTTTAGATATGAACTCGCCACCTCTGTCTGTTCGAAGAACTTTAATGTGACAGCCACTTTGGTTCTCTACCATAGCTTTAAACATCTCGAACTTCTAAAAAGTTTCTGACTTATGTTGTAGGAAGTAGACCCAGCTCATGCGACTATAATCATCAATGAATAGTAAAAAATATATACTCCCACCCAAGGATTTCGTTTGCATTGGCCCACATAAATCAGCATGAATTAGTTCTAGACAGTGTGAAGCTCTTCTAGCTTTTCCAACAGGAAAGGACTTCCTAGTCTGCTTGCCATAAATGCATCCTTCACATAAATTAGTTGAGTCAATTCTTGGTAATCCGAAAACCATACCTTTATTCCTGAGTATTTTCAGGCCGTTCATATGAAGATGTCCATATCTGAGATGCCATAATGTTGAGTCATCTTTCGTGCTAGCAGCAAGAGCAAAATCCTCCATGTTAGAAATATCAAGTGGAAACATCTTATTTGAAGTCATGGCAATTTGAACTTTATGACCTGATTTTTTATGTGTAATGACACATGTGTTGTCATCAAATAGAACTGAATGTTCTCTAGTCATCAATTGTCCAACATTCAATAAATTATACCCTAAATCAGGTATAAATTGAACATTATCTAATTGTTTTATCTTACCATGACTGGTTTCGACTTTCACCGTACCTTTTCCCTCAACTTTCATCTCTTTTGTGTTTCCAAGTTGCACCTTAATTTTTTGCGTCTCATCAAGCTCTTTGAATAAGGATTTGGTGCCTGTCATATGGTTCGAGCATCCGCTATCAACAAACCATAAGTCACCTTTTCTTGGATTAGTATCCATGCACGCCATAAGCAGCTTTTCTTCTTCTTCTTCATTCTCTGCTGCAAAATTCATTTGTTGATTTTTATACCAACAATAAGATTTTGTGTTGTTGAGTTATGGAGTCTGCTCCCTGTATTTATAGCTTTGTCAATGGCTATATCCGGTAAAGCTATATTATGGTAAAGCCATATATGGTACATAGCTATATATAGTAGATGGTTAAATCTGGTAAAGCTATATTTAGTAGACTGAACCATATATATATCCCGTCTAGTAAAGCTTTGAAATGTACTTTTCTATTCTCTGTACTCTCTTGTTGTACATGCCTGAAGTCATCAATAAAAAATCCTTTTAGCCAGAGTTCTCCTTGCAATTCTCTCTATCCTTCTCTTTGTGATCATCTAGATCGAGCGTGTGCGTTGTTGTGCGATCCTAACATGTGTGCCCATACCTTCTGCAATAGTAACATTGTATGACATTCCTTTGTTCATTGAATTGTCTCTGTCCATCACTTCTCCATCTACCCCTGTTCCCCTGTTATCACGACCACCATGGAAGCTGCGAAATCCTCCTCTTCCACGACTTCTACCTGCTAAATGAATATTTTCTCTTTCGTTGTTTTCGTTGTTGGTTGTCTCCTTCACTTGTAGTGCCTTTTCTTCGTTCCTTTCTGATGCTCTGTTGATTCTTGCCTCATGAGCCTGAAGCGAGCCCATCAGTTCATCAACGGAGAGTATGGATAGATCCTTAGCTTCTTCTATGGCAGCCACCACATGGTCAAACTTTGGAGTTAAGCTTCTCAACACCTTTGCAACAATTGTTTCGTCTGAAATTTTCTCTCCATAGGTGCGCATCTGACTGACTATTGCCATTGTTCTGGACAAAAAATCAGCAATTGATTCGCCATTCGTCATGAGCAGAGTTTCAAAATCATGTCTTAGAGATTGCAATTTCACTGTTATGACTTTTGAATCTCCCTGAAACTCTTTCTGCAGAATTGACCATGCTTGCTTTGAGTGGTTGCTGCTACAATTCGTGAAAAGATAGTCTCATGAACTGCTTGCTGAATAATGAATAAAGCCTTGGCATCGTTTTTCTTGGTTTCTCTTAGTCTCTCCTTTTCTTCTATTGTGGGTTCTAATAGATCAACAAACCTGTGCTCCACCAAGTCCCATAGCTCCTGCGATCTGATCAAGGTCTTCATCTTGATGCTCCACCACTCATATTTCTCACCATTAAAGATTGGTAACAACGGTGCAAAGGAAGAAAAACCAGCTACTGCCATTTTTGTTTTGTGAAAGAAAATAATCACTCGCCCTCGTGTCGAACGAACTTGGGTCTGATACCAAAATTGTTGGAAAGAGGGATGGTGAAAGAGATAAGAATAGATGAATGCTGCGATGCTTTATTATTGTCTACTGACTCAATGCTTAGAGGCTTACACAATTCCAGTATTTATAGCTTATACACTGGACCAGAAATAGTAAATCATCGAAATCTAGAAAGAATTTAAATCTACTAACAATCTCCTAAATATCTCATAGTTTGAATATTTGAATCATATCTCTACTACTCTGAATCATATCTTCATTTTGAATCATATCTCAACAGATTACACACCGGAGGTTGGTAAGAACTGAGGGACAACCCTAACCTAAGTGGGCCTACTAGCAAAGCAACAGGTACTTGATCGGGCATGGGAGCGGGTTGGTTTCGTGCAACGCCCTCGCAGAAGAAAGAGGTGTCATTTGAAAGGAAAAGCCCCTTGTATAGGGTTCCAAACCACCCCTAAACTCAAAGCTTTTCAGCCCCAACTTGATAGGATATTTGAAGAAAGAAGCCCCTTCATTATTATTAGTAGTCAGAGTCAGGTTTTCAAAAGGCGTAGACAACTAAATGCAAAACCTTTGAGAAAGAAGGGTAAGGGAGCGCTAACGAGCAAGAAAAGGCCCCTTCCTATATCGAGAGATAGGCTAAGGCGCTTTTACTAATATTCTAATAGTTGGCCCTTCTTTCTTTCCTTTTTTGTTATTGAAAAAGGGGAAACTGATTCATTCGCTCATTCACCTCTCCCTTCCGGTAAATTTGCTTCGCTCATTCGTTGTGTGCCTCATTGCTTCGCTACTCTCCTTTCCTACGAATCTACAACTCTCTTTACTGAGAGAGACTCTCCATCTATATATATCCCTACTAGTGGATATTCTCATCATTTTCCATTCTCTCATTTATTTGTTTGAGAGCTTAAACTAGGCTCTACTCTATTTTTGATAGGTTTTGTTTGTTTGGTCTTAATCAAGATGGGTCAGGGGCGCGTCGTAACGGTCGGTGGCTGCTTAGTCTCATCCGAAGTCTAATCTCTTTGTACTGTGTTTTTTATCAAAGAAAAAAGGGGGGGTTCGTTCGATTGATTTAGGCTCCTTCCCTTCCACTGCATAGTTGCGCTAGCAGGTACTACGAGCCCTCTGTCCCACGCATGCATCTAACCTGCTCGCGTGGTTCACCGGTTCCACCGAAAACTCTCATTTGTTGAAGGGGAGCATAGTGCGCTTTAGGCACCGAGCGAGAAAGTTCTCTTTCTTCTTTGCTTTTGGGTTTATTCACTACGTTTGGGTTTATTCACTGATCTGATAGCACTTGTTTTCTTATGGATTCCAGGGTGTTTGTTCTTGAATGAAGTTGAGACGAACCGAATTAGCACTTCTTAGATCCGGCTAGGCCTCTCCAGCTCTGCTGGGCGCCGGGGCCCTGGATGCGCTAGCGATCAGCACATAGGGTAGTGGTTGCTCGGGTTTCTCGGCCTGGTATCCTGCACCTCGCGTTCATGATATCTACATTCAACTGTGCCCCGGAGACACGGTCGAAGCACGGCCAGTGTGCTTCTTTCACGACATGCTCTGGTCTCGGGTGTCTTCCAGTGGTCTTCTAGCGTTAGAAGAAGTCGTGTCCGTCCTGGACATCTGTGCAATGTCCTCCCACACTTTTTTCATTTTCAATATAGGACAAAAGGAAAAGACTGACCTATTCGGTGACTTTCGCGGTCGCCCTTACTGAACCAACTTGAATCTGAACTACGATTCAGATCAAGTCTTACCGAAATCGGATTTCCTTTTCGTGCCATATGCGCCTTGACTTTCTCCCCTTTTTTTTCCCGGTCCAATATTTGTTCTCGAAAGTCTTCGTTTCCGTGTCGAAGCAAACTCTCCAAATTTATGACCAACCCTTCCTTCAGTGATCTTACAACGAACATAAGTTTTTCCATTGTAAATTTGTACGGAGCTATCAACGAATTCTGACAAAATCGAAGATCTACGTGACCAAATTTTCCTGTTCAAAAGAGGATCTCTCTTCTTCTTCATTCTCAACAGGAATGCATTAACAAAACTACCCTTCCATATAGATCGTCGTGGCATGAACTCAGAATTTCTTCGCTTCGATTCCGCCCCCGCCCGAAATCCCTGGTGGGCTTCCCTCAAGGTGACACCGAAGGTTTACCTCCTTTAGTAGTAGTAGCTCGGCTCCATCAATGAGTTTTTCAACACCCGAAGGTAGCCGCACAAGCCTAAGAGAGAGTGTAGGGGGTGCAGGTTCCTTCATTCTTTTAGCAAAAGTTCCTGCGGCTCGAGCTAGCTTTG
>NC_141817.1:7311842-7334342 GCF_057944985.1 Cucurbita pepo subsp. pepo
TTCCTCATATATACATTCCATGTAATTAGTGCATAATTTGACGATTGAGACTTTCTCCGATCTAGTTCGTTCTGTCTTCTTTCGGATCAGCCCTATGAGATCGAGAAGGGCTTCCGATTCTGTATGACAACGGAACGAGCATTCGCTGGACGGCCAAAGATTGAATTAAATCTTGGCATAAGGTTTGTTTCAATTATAGTTTCAGTCTTTTGACATTGAAATTGATCTTGTATACGCCGGTTGAAGCAGATGTTGGAGCATCCCAACGAACCAGCAGAGGCAGCTGTGGCAGAGACAACAGCAAAAGCACTAGTCTCCGTTGATCACCTATCAGTAGGGGAAGCAGCATAGGTGGCAGGAACTTACTAGGGGTTAGATACCAATTCGAAGAGCATTCGTTTACCTATACTTAGGCGTCGAGAGCTGCCAGCCCTACAGGTACCACACTAGCAGCGGCATTACAACCTGATACGGATCCCTACCTCCCACAACCGACCCATCATTTCTCAAGCTGATTCTTTAGGCGGGCACAGGTGGAGACACAAGCAAAGGCAGATCCCGGAATCCCTTGATTTTAGAGACTCACGTGAACATTTACCCATAATCCATTGAAGTAGCACCAGCGGCAAAGGTATAGGTTCCTTCGGCGGTAGGAAAGGAAGTTGACTTCGTTGACCCAGATTGAAGCAAAGACGCAATACACACAGAGGTGGGAACTCAAGTATTCTATATATAGGCCGACCTACTGATAAAAAAACAGAAGAAAGAATGAATTGACTCCATTGATGCATTAATGACACAGTAAAAGGTAAAAGCACGAGATCAGATCGCCCATATACGAAAACAAAACCACTTGAAATAAATACAGATTGAGATTGAGAATCCGTTTACCTTTGGACGGATCCAGTTATCGTTCGGGAGCCAAAGCTTGACTAATAAGGACTACCCGCCTGAGTCGGCTAAAATCCTGGAATCTCCATTTCAGTTATGTAAAGGGGTCCATATCCGGATTCATAGCCCAGTGAATACCCGGTTACCCCAGCAGAAGGAGTATACACACTTGATCGAGTTGTTTTTTATATTGATTTAGTCCCATAAGTAATAGCAGGGATGGCGGCAGAGCTATAGTCAAAGAAGCCGCGGGAAGAAAAGGCACCAATAAATAGCTACACAGGTCGCATAGAAGCTTTAAGAGATAGGGGGCCAGCCAAAGAAGATGGCAGGAACGAGGTAACTTATGCTTTTTTCATCGTCACTATCCGCTTTATAGGGGAATCTGGAGAATATGAACTCATCACATTCTTTTGGTATCTTGTTATGAGCTGCTCGGGTGCTCAATCTTGGGTCTTAGGTGTGGGTCGGATCATGATAAAGAAGGTTCGTTCGGTGGTTGTATAATTACCAAGCAGAAAGTGACTTGTAAAGTTGATAGGGTTACTCGCAAAGTATTTAATGATGCATCTGTAATAGCCTACACATAGGGCCCAAAAAAGAATGCGCTACCCCCGGCCCTCTTTTCAGTAGACGAGAGACGATGAAAGGGCTTGCTTTTATTAACATTTAGTGACGGTGCATAGCTTCTTTGAATGTCTCGCTGATTGACTACTACATCTAGGGACAGGACTGATCCCGAGGGAGAGGTCTTTCTTTCGAGTTATGAAATCACTGAGGTTGAAAAGCAAGTCGATGATGCCATAAGTCAAACGGGCGGGTGAGGCGAGAGTCCTTCACTGCACTCACAGGGGAGAAGGGATCATCTCCAATATCATTGGTTGGTCTTGTCCCCTTATTAGTAGCCAAAGTGTAGGCCGGGTAATCCTCGATCAAACTTTAACCATGTGCATGGGAATACTAAAACATGTTTCAGAAGCGTTAGTCGACCCCTTAAAAGATAGGGACAACTATTGGCTTTTCCAACCAACCTGAGATTCTCTTTGTCATTTTTTACCGTAGAGGAAGGCAAGGCAATGCTCTCTCTTTATTCTCTTGGGGGACAAGGGAACATCCAGGTACTTGATTATAGGAAAACTACCATTTTGGATTCCTCTTCAATGAGAAGGAATTTCTGAGAGGAGAGAAGCTGTGAGACCGAGAAGGAGCTTTACCTTGTGAAAGAAAGAGTGAAAGAAGAAAGAGGAAGGTCATAAAGGAAAAGAAAAGGGGCAAGGAGAATTCCTCCTCTTTAGTTGAGTCTTTCAAAGCTGCTACTGCTAATTCATTGATTCAAAGACTGTAAACTCGTTTAATCTGGTCAGGCAGGTCATATCGGTGAAGGGGAAGGTGAATGAGCAAATAAATCTTTCTTTCATTTGATTGTTTCGTCTTTCAAAGCAGCTAAGGTAAAGAAAGGATAGGTTCAGGGGAAGTAGCTAATTCATTTACTCGACTGTATATATAAGGTGAATGAGCTGATCTTTCTTGACTTACTCTTCTTTCTCATTAATAAGTAGGTTCAGTAGCTCTCGGTGCGGGTTCCGTCTCATGAATCTTGAGTCTTTCCTTTAACATTACCTTACCTTGTGTTTGAATAAATAGGTGAAGGAGCGGAGCAACGAGACCGTAAGCTTTACCAGTTCAAGAAAGAAGGAAGAAGACGACCTTGTTTACTGTTATTAAAGGGAAAGAACAAGAACATCAGGGAATATTGGTGAATGGGCGGGCAGGTTCATGAGCAAATCTTGATTGAATTAGTTTCCGTCTTAGTTAGTTTACAGTTCCATCAGGAGAGAGAGGAAAAAGGTTTGAGGTTGAGTATTTCTCTTTGAGAGTGAAGGCAGAGTAAAAGAGTGAGTTCAATCTGTTTCATTAATCTTTCTTACAGGGACATAGAGTCAAAGGTTCTTCTTCTATCTAGCTTTACCTCGTGTTTATAGTCCTGGTTTGAGCTTGAGTCTTGAAAAGCTGCTGCTAATGAATGGACTCGACTGTAAAGGACTGATTCTTCTTCTTTCTCTAAATAAAGGTGAAAGGTTGAACTATCTCTTTTCTTTCAAACACTGTTACAGGATTGAATGAATTGACTCTCCCGTATAGGAATATCTTCTTCCATTCTATACTCTAACTAAGGGTTCCGGTCAAGGAAAGAGCTACTTTGACCTCCGAAAGGAATGGAATATCGGAAAAGAAAAGGTTTAAGGTCTTTCGGCTTTGTTTACTGTCTTTGAATAAAGAGGTTCATGATTGAATGAATAAGGGAAATAGGTAAGGGAGCGAAGCAACGAGACTCGAAGTTCAGTCTCCTCACTCATCTTTCTTCTTCTTTGACAAGGGACAGTAAATTCATTAGCGGCTTTACCTTGTTTACAGTTCGTTCAAGAATAAATGGGTATAGGTTCAGGTGCGAAGTGAACATCCTTTCATTTTCTTAGTTTACAATAGGGAGAGGAAAGAAAGAAAAGCAAGCAAAGAGAAGAGACAGAGTGAAATCAAACACCTATTACCGAGGAATAAAGAGGTTCTGGCGGTGAAGTAGTTCAGGAGAATGCAGAGGAAGGAAGGTAAAGGAGGAGAGAGAAAGAAGAAATAGGTGACGGTGAAGGAGAAAGAATCCATCCATCCATCAATAGGGTCAGTACTTAAGGATAAATCATAAGTCAGGTGCGAAGCAAACATCCTTTCATTTATTTAGAGGAGTGTAAGTTCAAGAAAGGAGAAGAGAAGATCCATCATTCATCTTTCGGCCCTTATGAAAGACTGAGTGAAAGAAGGTGAAGGCAATCGAATTATGAGACCGACAGGTGATTCACCGAAGCCAGCCACTTTACCCAATTGGACAGGTGAAGGAGGTAAGATCATCAGAGGTAGAGAGGTTCATGAGTTTAACAGTTCCATCCGGGAAGGAATAGAGTCAAAGAGTTCCAAAAGACAAGGCAATAAAGGTGAAGGAAGAAGACCAGTTGGAGAGGTGAATGAGGAAGTCAGTAGGCAGGCAGAGGGAGGAGAAAGAGAAGAGAAAGAAAGAGAAGGGGCCGGTGATTGAGCTGCAAGGAATGGAATTTAGTCGAGTTAAACACCTATTCTATTTACCGAGGAAAAGATCAGAGTGAAAGAAAGAAGGTTCGTTCGTTCCTTCAGTAGTCAAGGAGAAAGAAAAGAACCAACCAAGCAGTGAGACAAGAAGAGAGCAGAGGCCCAAAGCGAACATACTTTCATTTGTTTACAGGAGAGGAGTAAATGAAGACGCTACTTGACCGCCTTAAAGAATCCAGAGGGGAAGGAGTGATTGATCATTAATAAGTAGGTTCAGTAGTTCAGACAATAGAGTCAAAGGAAAGGGCCAGGGACAGGTTTCACTATCTCTTTTCTTTGAGAGACTGACTGTCAAGCTGCTAACTCCTTCCTTCTATTCTTTAACTAACTGTAAAGGAGAATGCTTCTTTCTTGCTTGAGTCTTTCAAACGAAGACTGTAAAGGTTCAGTAGTTCACGATCATGAATAAAGAGTGCTTATAGGAGAGTCTCAGAGTGAAAGAAGGAAAAGGAGTTTACCGAGTTCAATCAGTCAAAGGTTCAGGAGTGAGGTCTCCTTCCTCATGAATCAATTACCTCTTCAATGAACGAATAAATAGGGAGAGGTGAACAAGGAGTTAAGTCGAATGAATCTTGAGTCTTTCCAGTGAGGGGAGAGTACGTCAGTTCAATCAGGTTTATGAGTTCAAGCAAGAAGGTGAATGAGGTTACAGTGAAAGAAGGGAATGAGGGCAGATTAAGATAAGATCAGCTGCTTTACCCAGTTGGAGAGGTGAGGGAGCGAAGCTGTGAGACCGAGTTTACGAGGTGAACGAGCGAAGCTGAGAAGACCGAGAGGGAGAGGAGCGAAGCTGTGAGACATATAATAGAGCAGAGCAGTCAAAGATAATATAATTGATTCTTCTTCAGCCATTCATTTCTTCTTTCAAACACAAAAGGATAGGTGATTGAGTAAGTAGGGAGAGGAGTCAAGGATAATGCGGAGGATAGGGGAGAAGCAGTGAGACCTTGGTTACTATTTGGGGTTGAAAGAATAAATAGATAGGGAGAGGAGTCTAGGATAATAACTGTTGATTCCCCCTGATTTCACTGTAAAGTCGTCTTCATCTTGTCTTGCTTCAGTCTTTCCTTCCTGTTCAAACTCTTACTCTTATCTGAAATCTTATGATTTTCTTTCTTTCAAACACAGTAAACCATAGGTTCAGTAGTTCAATCAAGTTCAGGAGCTTCGCTTAATCTCATTTGGGAGACTCTCCTCCACTGTAAAGGAATATCTTCTTCTTTTGATTCGGTTACAGTTAAAGAAAGAATATAAATAAATAGGTTACGGAGCTTGACCTTCTCTTAGAGGAGGGAGGGGAAGAGTAAGTAAAAGAGTGTTTGAATAAATAGGGTCCGGAGTTCAGGTTCAGTAGTTCTCTCTCATTCATCTTTCGGCTTGCCCTTGATTACTGTTCAAGAATAAGTCAAAATAACGGAACAAGTAGTTCTGTCTAATTCTTCTTTCGGTGAGTCTTTCAAGTGAGAGGAAAGAAAAGAGACCAATAGAATAGGTTCAGGGGAATGAGTTCCATCAAGGAATAAAAGAAAGAAAGCTATAAAGGCTAAGAGAGAGAGGAGCGAAGCAGCTTGACTTTACTTACCTCCTTAAAGAAGGGGAGGGAATAAAGATAGAGGTTTAGGTTCAGCAAAGGCAATGGAATTGTGAGACCGAGTTTACGAGGCGAACGAGCTTCGGCTGCTCGACCAAGAGGGAGAGGAGTGAAGACTGACTAGCCAGTCTCATTACCTCGCGGTCAATCAAAGAGCTACTTCTTTACCTCGAACAAGAACTGAAGGGAAAATAGAGTCAAAGAAAAGGAGAAGAGAATGAATAAGGAGTCTTTCTCTTTTACCTTGGTCAAGACTGAGTGAAAGCAAGAAGGTGAATGAGGTTACAGTGAAAAAAGAGAATAAAACAAAGCAAAGCTAGCTCGCCTAAGAAAGACAGGAGCGAAGCTGCCAGACACACATTAGACATTATGTATAACCTTGTTTCTAGTTCCAGAATAAATAGGAGAAAAGGAAGAACACGACGAGAATAGCGGATTGAGGTCAGTTAGGAGAAAGAATATGCTTTACCCAGCCAGGGAAAGAGTGAAAGCAAGAAAATAGAATAAGGGAAGGCGAAAGAATCCATAGGTTCAGTCTCAGTTATAAGCAGTCTTTCCTCTCCCTTCCGGTCTCGCACTTCGTTCCTCTACCTTACGGTCTCGCACTTCGTTCCTCTCCTGTCAAGCTGCTAACTCCTGAATTTATTCACAAACACTGTAAAAGATCATTCATCCTTCTTCTTCTTTTCTTACAGTTACAGAAGGTTCAGGAAAGAACAGATGAGAGACCAGAAAGGATAGGTTCAGGGTCAGGAGCTAATCATCCCTCCCCCTATTTACCTTGTCCTTGAATAAAGAAAGAGGAGCGCAGCAACGAGACCGTAAGCTTTACCGAGTTCAAGCAAGAAGGTTAATGAGTTTACTCTGGAAGAAGAAATAGCTGAAATCAGGGGAAGGACAAAGAATCCATAGGTTCAGTAGTTCGGTCTAACGAATAAGGAAGGAGTTGAGTCGAATTCATCTTTCTTACAGGCAGGCAGGCAGGAAGGAGTATTTCTCTTTGGTTTTTACCTTGGGAATGACGTAAGGAGATAAGTTAGCCTCGAACAAGAACTGAAGGAGAAGACAATTAATGTTGAGTCGAATTCATCTTTCCTCTTTAGGTTACAGTTCAGGCAGAGGAAAAGAGTCTTTGAAAGGATCAAGAGTAGAGTAGCAGTTCAAGAATAAAGAAAGAGGAGCCCGAGGGTAAGGCAATGAAATTGTTCAACCGAGTTGTAGAGGTGAGGGAGCGAAGCTGCTTTATCGACAGGGGAGGTTCAGGCAATGAAATTATGAAACCGATAGGTGAATGAGTTTACAAGAGAGTCAATTCAACAATTATTAGACATAGGTTCAGGAGTTAAGGAGCTGATACTCAAGTTTTCCTTTATAGTCTTTACAGTCGAATAAATTAACAAGAGAACTGACCGGAGTAGTATAGTCAAGAAAAGAAGGCGAAGGAACCCTTTTAGTTAAGGAAGGAAGAGTAAAGAACCAACCAAGCAAGCAGTTTAGGAACCAACCAAGAAAGCAGTTTAGAGTTAGAGCCGAAGGGAAGCGCAGTTTAGGTTATTTTATTTAGTTATTGAGTTTACAGAGTGAAAGAAGAAATCGGGTGCAGCAGCACTCGCGACAGTAAAGGTTCCCGTGAAAGATAAAGAATGGTTCGGCTTGACTTCCTCCTTAATTCAAGAGTAGTGAAAGAAGCTGAGTTAAACACCTAATTCCATAATTACCAAAAGAGGTAAAGAGAAAAGCAGTTCAGCCAGCCAGCCTCGTTTACTACAGTTCAATCAATCAGAGAGAGATAGAGTCAATTAATTGAATATCCTTGATGACCTTATTGACTTTGATAACAAACAGTAACAGAAGGGAAGTATAGTCGGTTCAGGGGAATAAGGAGCCAGCTAGAGTTCAGTTCTTCAGTCGTTCATTAGTTTACCAGTGTTAGAATAATAAATAGGGACAAGAAAGGAGAAAGATCAGTGAAAGAAAGATAAGGGTAAGGTCAGGTAATATCTATAGGAAAAGAAGAAGAGTCCTGGTTTGAAGTGGAGTCTTTGTTTACAGTAGGGTTCAGTCTCATTAATCTTTCTGATTGACTTTCCTGTAAATAAATAAAAGAGTGTTTGAATAGGGGAAGGAGTGAAGGGATCATTCTTTCTTCTTTTCGTCTTAGTTTACAGTTTTCGAATAAATAGGTTAACAGTTCAATCCGCGGGAATCAAATCAAAAGCTAGATAGCAAAGGCTAAGATAGAGAGGAGCCAGAGGTGATTCAGTTATTGAGTTCAGTTATGAAACTCTAATTCATCTTTCGGGCAGTCTTAATTTACGGTTACCGTTCGAGAAGAAATAGGGGAAGGAGCTTGAGAAGCAGATAGTTTACGGAAGGGGAATTAATCTTGAATTTGAAGACAGAATCAAAGGAAAGCAAGAGAGCTACTTCATAGGCTTTACCCCGAGTCAAAGAAGGTGAGTCAAGTAGTTAAGTAAGGATAATTAAGAAAGAGGGAGTCCTAAATAAGGAGTACTGATCTTTTATAGAGAAATCCGGTAAACAAGGAGAAAGAAGAAATAAATAGGGTACGGAGAATGCCCTTTTGCTTCTTTATCTTACTGTCTACTACATCTGTCTCATTCATAAGGAGGAATGACTGAGAGTGAAGGGAGAGTTCATTCAGTCTTGTTTCGGCTTTACCTTGTTCAAGAGCTCAAGAAGGGACAAGTTAGGTAGTTCACGAGAATGAATAAGGCTTGAGTTGAGTCTTAGTTTACAAAGAGTGTGAAAGGTGAACGAACAAGAACTGACTGTGAAGGAGCGAAGCTGAGTTAAATCAGTAAAAGGGTGTTGCGGGAGAGGATTGACTTAATATATGGAATTACCTATACTCTCAAATAGCCCTAAAAATAAGGGAAAGCATCGACTAGATCATCAAAGGTCCTTACAGTCTAACGAATGTTTCATTTGACAAGGAGGATCAGAGAAAGAAAGAAGGTGCGTTTAGTAGTTCAGGTCAGGTAATATAAGGGCAGGAGTGAAAGCAAGCAACAAAGGAGTTAAGGATCCATCCTGCTTCTTGAATGTTTACTGTTGAATGAATCCAGAGGATTGACTTATTAATTACCCGAGTTCAATAAGTTCAGGGAATATCGTCTTTGGTTCAGTCTTTCCTTACAGTTCACGATCAGTGATTCTTGTTTCGTCTTTACTGTTGAGTTTCCTTCATCTTTCTCTTTGACAGTGAATAAATAGGAATAGGAGAGGAGGTTAGAGTGAAAGAAGGATTTCAGGAGAGAATCTTACCTTGTTCAATCAGCGAGAGTCAATTCATTAGCTGCTTTACTTTACCTCAATAAATGAACGAATAAATAGGGAGGGGATAAGTAGTTCAGGAGGTTACCTCGAACAAGAACTTCAGGAAATCGAGAGAGAGAGAGGTGAATAAGCTGATCTTTCTTTCAGTTGTTCAGTCTTAGTTAGTTTACAGTTCAAGAATCAATAGGGGAAGGGAGAGGATCAGAGAAAGTCAGTTAAGTCTCATTTCTTCTTCTTCTTGAGAATTGATTCTTCTTCATCTTGAGTGTTTACTGGTCAATCCGGTCAGGTAATATCAAGTATAAGGTTTGAGCTTGAGTCTTGTCTTTCAAAGCTAGCTACTAATTCCATTGATTATAGAAGAGTAAAGGAGAATGACTAAAGAGTCTCCCAGATTTCTTTTACTATAAACGCGGACAAGGTAAAGGTGAAGGTTTGAGGTTCAGTCTTTCCTTTCTTACCAGAGAGTAAAAGAGTGAAATCAGGTTGTTCAGATTCAGTAGCTAGCTTGATCATTAATCTTCTCTTGCTTTCTCTTCAGTTACTTAGAATAACAAGGGTGAAGTAACAAAGGGTTTGCGGTTCAGTCTTGACTTCCTTAATTACAGATGAGAGACCAGACAAGGATAGTAAGAAGGAGCTGATCATCCAGCCGCTTGACCATACCGAGTAAAAGAGTGAAAGAAGAATCGCATCCTCCAGCCACTTTACCGAAAGAGTTCCATCAGTCTAAGGTTTAAGGTTGAGTCTCATTAATCTGACGTGTTTACAATTCGTCAAAGGAGAAGATCCTGAATCAAAGGAAAGCAAGGAGAAGCAGACTGATAGTTTACGAGCGAGGTTCAAGTCTTTCTCTTTTTCTTTGACCTTGTCTTTGAATAAATAGGGTGGGTGGTTGACTCTCATCTTCTTTTTTAGTGTTTGAAGGTGAACGAGAGAATAGGAACAGGAGTAAGTAGCTCGACTCGTCAGGTGAAGGAGAATTACTAAGGAGGAGTATTGATCTTTTTCTTTTACCGACTGTAATGTAAAGGTGAAGGAGCATTCTTGTTTCGTCTTGACTTCCTAAGCAGTCTAATTGTTCAGCAAGAGTCAATTCATTAGCTACTAGGCAGAGGCAGGGTTACCAGAATCTTCTCGGGGCAAAGAATTGACTTAAACTTAGTCCTTGTGAGACCCATAAAATAAAGAAGGTAATCTCAACCTATTTAACGAGTGAAAGAAAAGAGAAGAGACCTTGTGTTTGAGTGAAAGAAGGGACAAGTGAAGAAGTCTCATTAATCTTCAGTCTTAGTTTACTCCTCAGGGAGAGGAAATTCATTAGCTGCTTTACCTCCTTCAAGAAGCGAGACGAAAGAAAGAAAAGCAAAGATTCGAAACCAACCGAGTTTACTATCAGGTTCAGTAGTTCAGGAAAGAACAGAGACGAGACAAACAAAATAGCTTTACCGAGTTCAAGCAAGAAGGAAAAGAAAGGAGCGAAGCAACTCTCCCGATAGGGGGAGGAGCGAAGCCGAGGTCAAGGAGAAGGAGAAAGAATCCATAGATAGGTGTAGGCCAGAGTCAACTCTCATTAATAAGGAGTGTTTATAGGAGAGTCCATTCATTAGCTACTGAACCAAATGAACCTATTTCCCTCCTAAATAAGAGTGAAATGAACCTCAAAATAGGGAGAAGAGTCAACTCTCATTAATTTCATATGCTTTGGTTACTGTTCAAGAATCAATCGGAAAAGCAAGAAGAGATTCGAGACCCTAAAGGATAGGTGAAGGGGAAGATCAAGATCAAGAAGGAATCTTGAGGATTGACTGACAGTTCACTCTCATTGATTCTTCGATAGTCTTGACTTCCGGTTCCGGATCTCATTTCCTTTTTGTTCAGGTGAAGGAGTCAAGTAAGTAGCTGCGAGAAAGATTAGTGAAAGAGTTAATTCATCTTTACAGAGTCTTGAAAGGGGAGGAAAAGAGTCTTTGTTTGAATCATTCTCCATACAGTGAATGAGCGAAGACAGAGTGAAAGAAGGCTCATGAGTTTACTGTTCCAGAAGGTGAAGGAAGAAGAAAGAAAGGGCCAAAGACGGGGTTCGGGTTAATAAAGAAATTAGGTAACAGGGAAATAGGTAAAGCAACTGCTAATGAATGGACTACTCGACTGGAAAGGTTCAGGAGTGAAAGAAAGAAGGTGATTGAGCTTCTCTTTCTTGACTTGATCTTTGGCTTTTACCTTATGGCCTGTTCGGTCTCATTCATCGAGAGTTGAGTCTTGACTGACTGTTCTGAATAATGATTGATTCTTTCTTACAGGCAGGAGAGGAAAAGAGCTACTGAATCAACCCATTTACCAAGGGAAAGAAGTCATAGTCCAGCCAGCCAGGAGGTTCAAGAAGGATTTCATATGCTCTTCTCATTCATCTTCCTTTCATTTCTTTCGTCTTTCAAGCAGAATCAAAGAAAAGAAAAGAGCTACTGAATCAACCGAACCCAGTTACCGAGGAAAAGAGTGTTTGAGGGTGAAGGAGAGTCCATTCATTAAATCAAAACCCTATCGAGTTCAAGAATAAATAGGAAGGAGAGAAGCAGGGAAGGAAGAAAAGGTTAATAAAGAGAAGAAAGAATGTTTTACTGTTTCGGGGGTGCAGCGAGAGGGAGAGAAGTTCAATCAGGTTCAGAATAAATAGGGACAAGTGATTGAGTGAAATCAGGTTACGGTTCAGGATTTCATGAAAGAAGGAAAAAGCTGTCGGTTTCTTCTTTTGTGACCTGGGAAAGAAAAGAAAAGAGAATGAGTTCCAGAAGGGAATGAGGGAATCTCAGCCAGCCTATCCCATTTACCGAGTGTTTGACGAGAAAAATACATTCTATTCTTATTATGACTGACTCTCATCTTCTTTTACAGTTCTAGAAGAAATGAATTAGCTGCTTTACAAAGAATAAATAGGGTCAGGATCAAGAATCGATAGTCTTTCCTATCCCGTCTTGACTTCCTGGTCCGTCTCATTCATCTTGCCCTTCTTTCTTGAACGGTAAACTAAACTCAGATAGGTTCAGTAGTTCAGTCGAATTAATCTTTCGTCTTTCCTTGATTCATAAGGTTCAAGAGTGAGAGAAGGTGCAGGTTCAGGTTTTCTCTTTCATCTTTCCTTTCTTTTTCAGGGAATATCGGTTCAGTAGTTCAATCTGGTTCAGGTTCAGGTTCCGGAGTTCAGTCGAAGGTGAATGAGCTTCTCTTTCTTCGATCTTCTCCTTTCTTTCATTGTAACCTCGCTCTCTTTGCTTTTCTTTCCTTCACCTTCTTTCACTGTATGTAAACAAGGTTATTGTGTCTCAGAATTCCATTGCCTCTCCCAAGCCGAAAGACAGATCTATCTCATCACAGCACTTGCTTTCCCTTTTCTATCGTCACAGCACTTGCTTTCCTTCTATTGAAACACTAAGAACTTGCTTTCCCTTTTCTATCAAAACTGAGAAGTAGGGCGAAAAGAGGGAATTCTCTAATCTGATAGCCTTACAACAAAGAAGCTTGCTTAACGCACTAGCTTTGAGTTCCGACTTATAAGCTCTTAGAAGTTCAAAACCAAAAGACAAAGTGCATCGCTCTCACGCTCGTTAGTAAAGTGAATTATTCGCCTTTTATATATAAAGGAGTGTTTGTTGTGTACTAAGTAGACTTGCTTACCGTAACCGCAAAGAACGAACGGTTCTATTTATTTCTCCTTATCCATAACCATAAGGGCCGCCTTTCGAACGGTATAAGTTACGACTTCGCTTCCGAAAGAAAAGAGAGATTTGACTCTGATTCACCAGCATCCACTACTAGAAGGAATTTCTTCACTTACCACCAGCTCTTATTCCCCTTATTCCAATAGTTGAGCGCGGAAACAAGAACTTTCTTTCTCTCATGCCCTTTACCTTAAGCCTGACAAATCTCCTTTCACTTGCCCTACCGCTTTCATTGCCCGGAAAGACTCTCGATCTACAGCCTTCTTCTCTTTCCTTTTCATTACAAAGAAAGTGATCTGTTTGAATAACTAATAAGGCGTAAAAGAAAGGAGTTAAGGTATTCGTTCTTCCGATAACAAGATCCGGGACTAGGGCGAGCGCTGTTTACTATGCGAGTGGAGAGATTGTTGCGAGCTAATAGCGAGTGGACTTTTCCCCTCCCTTTCTTTATCTTTAGACTTGCAGTAAAATGGAAGAAGTTGACTCAGCTTGCACTTGAGCTTTCAGCCTTCTTTTGAATCCGTCAGTAGGAAAATCAATCCCCAAAGCTACAAGAAAGACGAGACTACAACCGCTACTTGCCCAATAGTACATCGCCTTCCTCCCTGACTTGACTTTCCTAGCTACCCGCACCCCTCTCCTTTCCAATCGAGCTGCTTCTTCGCCCCTCCCCTCCCTCTTCAACCCCTTGCCAGCAGAAGGACGAAAGGAAAGATTCTCTGTGATACCGCTTGAATAACGATAATCGGAGTGAAAAGCCTTAATTAGAAAGCATTAGCAACGTTAGGCGTTATTTATTTATTTATTACTTACGCCAGCACGCACCTGAGACGAGCTTACCAGAACCTTCTCCCGCAATAGAGTTTGACTTAGACAAGTGAATGATATTCAGAGCCTTTAGATGAAGAATGCTCTACTAATACAAGGAGAGTAAAGGACTCAAGATCCGGATCGTAGTAGTCAAGGTCCTACATATAAGCCTGAAATCCAACATTGGGCTTGATATGCTTTCTCTTCCATTTCTTGATATAGATATTAATTCATTCTATTTCTTTTTAGGCCATGAAGAACGAGAGAGGGAGGGGGCCAAAGTGACGAGACACTGGGATCGCGTCGCCTTACGACACTAATAACAGTGATTTCTGATGAGTAGGAGGAAATAAAGGGGATTGAAATGGATCTGCCTTTTAGAGATAGGGTGGGAAAGACAAATCTCCCTCATAGGAGCGAACTCATTCCCACATTCGTTAGCCGCAAAGGTGTAAACGGCAGCAACTTACCGCTTGGTCACTTTTGAAGGTATCTCTTTACCCTATTCATGGCTGACTGCGTACATCAATGTCTCCCCACTAATTAGGCGGACGACAGGACTAGTGTCGCACAACGCCAATTCAATACAGAATGAATAGCCCCATTTACTATATGTACCGATGAAAGTGAGAAAGGTAATAAGCCTTACGAATCTGGGGCAGGTTGTTGTCAATGCGACATTGGCATCTAACAAAGGACCAGTGAAAGCCAATGATAGAGCTTACCAGTAGGTCGAGCCTACCTAATTTTGCTTCTTCTTTCAGCCAATTTCGAGACCATTCCAAGTGCTGTCAGCCCAGGATGCCTAGAGCCGCACAACGATTGGCTTCCAACCGCGTAGGTTGTTGGCAGATAGGAAAGGCCAAGATACGAACTTGACGTCCCAAGGAGTCTCCGTTCATCTTCGTTCAAGGCAAGCACACATTTGACCCCAATGTTACATACAGTGGCTCTAGCTAAGGCTGCCAGCGGTCTAGATAAGACGCAGCAGCGTAGGACTCTCAATCAATTGAGATAAGCTATGACTCTCCAACAAGGACTACCTACAAGGGCAGCAACAACAACCAAGCCCTTAAGACAAAGTCTATGGCCAGAACTCAGAAGGCGGCGGAAGATCGATCGAAAGTGAGTAGCTAAATCCCCGGGGAAAGCATCCAAAGAACAAGGTAGAAAGAAAGACAGGATGGCGTTGAAAGTTTATAAGCCAAGCCAAAGGACGGCGACAAGGAAGATGGCAGCCATTAAGAAGAAGATTGCCAGTATACTGAAAGAGAGACTGAAGTAAGGAACGCAAGCCCCAGGACCAGGAAAGTGACGGTGGAGAGGAAAGCTCAAAAAAGAGGATGAGTGCACGGATGTAACGCAATACGTATTATGAAAGGTAGGTATAGTTTCAGGGTTGGTTGTTGCATAAAGCCTCGATAAAGTCTCTTACAGAGAGTCAGTCGTCTTAATCCCTCCATACTATGTTCCGAGTTTACCCAACTATGACTTGACGAGAGTCGAGACAGCCCTGTCTTCTCTTCGGGTGTGCTTCATCTCATATATATACCAGCTTCGTAATTGAATGTCAGCCTTTCATTGGGTGTCCGATGAGACCAGAGTCGAACCTAACCGTTGAGCCCGAGGGTTATGTATGTACCCCACTGGGTAGAACAAAGGGTCGTAGTTAAGTATACAAGGGATAGTTGCCTTCGGGTAGAGGGTCAACTCGGCTAGCACGCTAACTATAACATTCAACCACCAAGATCCAGAAAAAGAGGGTAGAAGGCTCGAGCGAGGAAGGGTGGCGAAGGAAACCCATAATTAGAATGTGGGTATCCAGACTCGAGAAAGCAGGAAAAGCCATTCCAGGAAGATCGATAACAGAAGACCGGATAAAATTGAAGTATGAGCGCAAGCTTTTAGACTGCTGCGAAAGTGAGCCAGCAGCTGGAGGATCAGAAAGGTAGGCCGGTCGAATGAGGGAGAGCCAAGCCAGAGTCTCAATAATCAGACTACGTCTTAAAAAAGATGGATGGAAGAAAGGGTGGTGGATCCTGTGTGACCATTAAAATCGTTGTCATTCCAGTACATAGAAAGACGCTGGAAGTCATTCCGTTCGTTTCTTTCTCCCATTATTTCAATGCCCGGTTAGAACAGCTAAGCCCGCCTCGATTCTATTCATATATATTATCAAGTCTGCACGTTACCTTTACCGTTTGCCATTTAAGGGGGAGGGAGTCTTGGAGCTCTGAGTCGACGAGAAGAAACTATTCCCTCTCTGTCCCAATACCTTACTTATTACCTCCGAAAGAAAATGCTAATGCCAACTATACTATACTATCAGTAGCTAAATGAGAAAGCCTCTCCCTTCGGTCTCGCAGTTTCACCCCTCTCTCTTATGGCTCGCCCGGGATCTAAGCGGATTGAAGTTTAGAAAGGACTCCCTGCAGGCCAACGAAAGCTGTCAGTTGTGGACATGACTACTATTTAGCTAGGGGAAACTCACTGTCTAAGATAGTGGCCGTCCAAAAGAGGGAATAAAGAGTAGGAAAGGTCTGGAGATTCTTTCCTATATGTAGTACTCTCCGATTCTCTTTCATCATCTTTTTGCACTTTCTTTGTGGTACCTTTTCGTTGTCCTTCATTTTGAGTAATCATTCCGCTTTTCTTTCTTATTACTTTGTCTTGACTTGTCTTGGTGAATCAACCAGAACCCAATGAATAATGCGGGTCTTCGTTCAACTATTTCACGGGACTTTTAGGTAAGATGAAAAGCAGCAAGCCCATAGCATAGGAAGTTGTAGCTCAGTCTATCTTTCTGCCTAGAATGAATGCCCAACGGAACCTACTCCACTGAATCTAGGTACTTTCTCTTGGCATAACAACAATTGCTTAACGAACTCATGTATCTCAGGCTATCAGATATACCGATTTGCTTCAGTGAGAAATTTGGCCGAAAAGTGCTTGAAGCTGAAGTTCTTGTACCCTATTTGAAAACTGTAGGATAGCAGACCCATATGAGTCCAACGATTTTCGCTGAACCGTCAAAGCCAGGCCAAAAATAGGAGTCAATCAAATAAGGAGTACTGATTTTGTAGATGTACAAAGAAAGTTGCAGCTGATGATCGAGATTATTACGAAGAAAGCCTGAGGGCACTATTCCTAGGAGCTCTTGCACATGATCTTTTGACTCTGCTTCCTTCCTTATTTCACTGATGCTTTAGGGACAACCTATTTCATTGATTTCTCACCCTCGAGTACAGAGCTCTTTTCCTTTCGGATCTTGCTTTCACCCCCTAACATTGAAGTGAAGACTGAGATTCGTAGTCTACTTTGCTTTCAGTCCGCGTTTTTAGCCTAGTATGTAGACGAAATCGCCTTCCAATTAAGAGGAGTGAGTTACTCTGTCATTAGCTAGCCCTTGGAGTCCCTTTGTTTTGTCTAGCCCAGCTTTCTCAGATGATTTCCTCTAGGATGCCGGAAAGAGATCGAAGCTCTCTCTTTTGACGATGGTTGGAGTTTACGTCAGTCAAAGTGACTTTTTTGAAAGGCTAAATAAGAAATGTTCAGACCTTCGCTTGATTCAGCCTATGGGAAAAGACAAAACGGGGATGATCGTCTGACTGTACCCGATCCTTTCTTATCTGGTTTCAAACTCTCTTGAAAGGGGCCAGCTAACCACTCGCTTAAGTGTCAAATGGTTTTTTGAGTGCATTTAATCAATCGATCCTTGGTTTACGTGTGTAGGATGACTCCGCTCTGGTTCAGGGATCATTTTCAAAAGTCGAAGGCAAACAGTCAAAGGAACCGGACTAGCGGCCGGAAAAAGTTAAAAAACAAACTGGGGGGAAGTCGTTGGATTGTTCGCTTTGAGAGGATGCCTTTTTTATCCTTATGTGGTACTAGCTATACTTTGATTACTTTTGTTCTCCTTCTTTGAATCAATCTTCAAACCACCAGATCTTGCTGAAGAAAGTAAGAAAGAAGTCGCACAATCTTGTAATCGTTCATTTGTCCAAGATTCAAGTCAAATCTACCTTACCCTTTATTCTTCTTTTTTTCACTGCACACTTTCTGTTCAAAAACCTCGTCCGAGCCTGGTCTTGACTCTGATGTGTGGTATTCATTATCGTTCGGCTCTTGGGTCCAAAAGCTCCTTCTTCTTTCGCCACAGACTTTTTTCCAATAAGTTTCGATTGAGTTAATGCCTTTTGAAAAGAACAAGAAAGATAGAATAGACTCCACTCGAAGATGGCACTAGGAGTTGTCTAATCGCCCAGTCCCAAACTCTTCTTCCTGCGGCTGGAATTCCGTTCGGAAAAAAACAGAGTGACAACTGTCCTCCACCCCCGCTAGGGAGAATTGGCCCACTATTTTTCCCCTTCTTTTTCTTCTTTGTTGGATCGTAACTTAGCGCGAGCAAATCTTCATTAGAGCATGCCCAAAATCTGATTCCAAAGCTTTCTTCACACTTGCTTCATAGAAGGACACCTTTCCGTGTTCAGAGAGTCCACTCTGTCCACTCCAATTCCATTTCCATTGGCGAGAGAAAGAAAGGGCAGAGCCGCGAAAAAATCTATGAAAGACATCAGATTTATGGGGATTTTAGTAGGATTTATTTATTCTCATGATGTAGAAATAAGAGCAGGGTCAACGATCACTCACGTCACGGGCTGGCCTCAAGACAATTCCCGCGAAACTCTTTCCTCTACGCTTCTTGTTCTTCTCTTCGATAAAAAACTCTTTGGAGAGAATTCCCCTTACTCGACTTCCATTCTTGATCGACTCACAAATCTCTTCTTCTTTCTTACACTGGTGAGAGGCAGCTGCACAACAATTTGCTCATTTGTTGAATGAGACTGAAACCATCTTTCTTCGATCAGGGAATAAGCTAGCCTAAAAAGAATGAATTATTCCATTTGTCTTGTCTTGTGTATAGGTAGGAAGGAATAAATCAATCAAATTTCGAGAGGCTGAATTCAGTGCTTCTTTAGGATCCCGGAGAAGATCTTGTGGGACAAGGGAACATCCAGGTACGTGATTATCAAAATCGAAATAGTCTCGTCCGTCCGGTTTGAACCAATAGAATTGAATAAATTGGGAGTAGGAAACGAGCCACGATTTGGGACCAGGACGATGTCGACAAAGCCCAAAGAGTTGAGGATGAGGATTTGCGGGAAAAAGATTAACAGAATTAGGGTAGGGTTCCTAATGAAAAATTGCATCAAAGTGAAAAACCGATATAGAAGCCTTGCGTGCAAAACTCTAACCTCAGATTCTGCATCCCTCTCTCCTGTGGTATTCCATCACAATTCAAATGTCCGGGCCGTGTCTCAGTCCCAGTCTGGCCCTTTATCTTAACTGAAAGGGGCGAAGAAGACAGACTTACCTCAGAGACAAAAGCATATGAATTCACTCTTGAAGAAGAACTACACAAAATTCTCTTTCTTCATCCCCCCGCCTCAGGAATTGGCATTTGATTCTTGTGCACACTGTTTTTCAGCCGAAAGACTGATTTGTTCATATTCGATTTCAGATTGTGGCTACGACTTTCCAGAGGAAGGGCTTTTCTAGTTTCCTGATTTTCGTCGAGATGGGGTTGGTGTGAAAGCCTCAGTACAAGATCGAAAAGAATGCTCTACCCATTCCAAGTGAGATGCCCAAGATAAAAGGAACGAGGGGAAGAATCTACGGGGAATCCATAACATCAAATCGTGAATCAAAAAGCATGACGATCATTATTTATTCTTGAGATGTTAGAAGGTGCAAATGAATGGATGCCGGAGCTGCTATAATTGCTTCAGCGGGAGCTGCTGACGGTATTGGAAACGTGTTCAGTTCTTTGATCCATTCCATGGCGCGAAATCCCTCATTGGCTAAACAATCATTTGGTTATGCCATTTTGGGCTTTGCTCTAACCGAAGCTATTGCATTGTTTGCTCCAATGATGGCCTTTTTTTTATCTCATTCGTATTCCGATCGAAGAAGGGTTCAGTCGTCTCATAAAGCAAGACCTCTTTCACATAAAAAAGTGGGTGGAGGCGGGCTTGGGTACGACGATCTAAATAAAACGATTCTACATGAAAGAGGACCGGCAAATAGCCTTCGTCGAGTAATGGGCTAGTCCCCGAAAATGTTGTCTAACGTTGGGGCTGAGAATGAACTTTGTCTTGTGACTCATTCCTTCGGTCGAGCGTTCTTCGTACGTCGATCAATCTATCATAGGCCGCTCTGTCATTGTCTGATTTTTTGTTGTCTGATCACAAAAGAAATTATGTATCTCCTTATCGTCTTTTTGCCCCTGCTCGGTAGTTTCGTAGCTGGTTTTTTTGGACGTTTTCTAGGATCAGAAGGAACCACTATAATCACCACTACGTGCGTTTCATTCTCTTCGATCTTATCTTTTCTTGCTTTTTATGAAGTCGCACTGAGAGCTAATGCTTGCTATCTAAGAATTGCTCCATGGATCTCATCGAAAATGTTTGATGCTTCTTGGGACTTCTTTGGCGACCATGAAGTCACCGGATGAATTGCCGAGTAGATAGATCAGATCCGGATGCGGTGCTCCGCGGCGATACGGACTCGACCCGCTCCTACCCATCTCGGGGTACCATAGCATGTCGGGAATAAGGGGGGACATACTGGACGTAATCACTCCCTTGGTTGGGGGCCGCCCTGCCTTTACGATCGATACACAGTTGAGTAGGCCGATCACGAACGCTACTGGTGTGGGAGCGATCCTGGTCAGGGAAGGCTAAGACGGCGCCTCGCATATGGGTAGCAAGAGGGCGCTTATGCCCTGCCGGTGGGGCCTTATGGGGAAGGGCCCAGCCCAATAGGGACAGCACACCCCCCACTTCAAGCGCACCTCTGTCTCGACTTTTTCACTCTTTCTAATGGAACCGGTGAACCCCGCGAGCAAGTTAGATGCGTGGAGCAGAGGGCTTGTAGTACCCCCTTTTCTTGATCCAGCCTTTTCTTCGCTTGCTTAATCACCCACTAAAAGGCAGGCCTGCACGCTGAGACTGACTACTAAGGCAGGCGGTGGACTCTTTCATTAGGGAATGGAAGAAGGGGCCTAAGCACGGCAGATGCTGTACATACACTTGAGTGGCAAAGGAAAGGGAGTACCTCTTTTTCCAGGCCTGTTCGGACATAGGTTCCCGCGTAAGATCAAGTTGGTGAGCCGTGTGATGGGAAACCTTCTCGCACGGTTCGGAGAGCACTGAATTAGAATGAGAGGTTGACCACCACATCATTGCATGCAAGGGGAGCTCGCTCGATTCGCAAATTGGTCGGACACGTAATTCACTTCTGATTCCATGTTCGATAGCCAGACCGTAGTGATGTTAATTGTGGTTACATTCATAAGTAGCTTGGTCCATCTTTATTCCATTTCATATATGTCTGAGGATCCGCATAGCCCTCGATTTATGTGTTATTTATCCATGTTAAAGATCATGTATTTGTTTAGATTGCTGTCAGTTAGTATCTAATTAAATCTCGTTAGGAGTTAGATTTAGTTTTTGATTTGATTTAGTTTTGATTTGATTTGATTTTGATTTGTTTACTGGTTTGTTACCAGATTTTCTCCCGATATTTTAGGTAGATTTTCTGAATATCTTTTGTATTCTCTGTATAAATATGGAGCATTCTTGCTCTCCAAAATTCAATCTTCTCATCAATCATTCAATAACTCACTCTTTCACTAACAATTGGTATCAGAGCTATCTTCTTAAGGGATCTGTGAGATCAATATGGGAGGAGAATCCAGTTTTTCCGCTGTTGCACCACCAGTTTTCGATGGAGACAATTATCAAATGTGGGCAATTCGTATGGAGACTTATTTGGAGGCCTTGGATCTTTGGGAAGCAATAGAAGAGGATTACGAGGTCCCTCCGCTTCCAGCAAATCCTACTGTAGCACAAATCAAAGTATAGAAGGAAAAGAAGACAAGGAAATCAAAGGCGAAAGCTTGCCTATTTGCCGCTGTATCTCAAATGATCTTCATGCGAATAATGTCCCTCAAAACAACAAAGGAAATCTGGGATTATCTCAAGGCCGAATATGAAGGAGATGAGAGGATTCGTGGAATGAAAGCCGTAAATTTGATTAGGAATTTCGAGTTGCAGAAGATGAAGGAGTCAGAGCCGGTGAAAGAGTACTCTGACAGACTTCTCAGCATTGCCAACAAGGTGAGATTGCTTGGTTCTGTTTTAAATGATTCAAGGATCGTTGAAAAGCTGCTAGTCACTGTTCCAGAGAAGTTTGAAGCCACCATTACTACTCTGGAGAACACCAAAGACTTGTCAAAGATTTCTCTTACAGAGCTCTTGAATGCTTTACAAGCACAAGAGCAAAGGAGGTCTATGAGGCAAGAAGGGGTGATTGAAGGTGCCTTACGTGTTAAGCATCAAGACAGCAGCAGGTATAAAAACAATAAAAATTTCAAAAATCAATTGACGTATGGAGATTCATCTGCCAATTATCAGAAGACAAAAGGAGGAGGTTTCAAAAAATCCTATCCACCTTGCCGCCATTGTGAGAAGAAAGGTCATCCACCATACAAGTGTTGGAGAAGACCTGACGCCTTCTGCTCCAAATGCAATCAACTTGGACATGAAGCTGTGATCTGCGAAGCCAAAGATCTGGTGAAAGAAGTAGATGCACAGGTAGTTGATCAACAAGAAGAAGAAGAAGAAGAAGATCAATTGTGTATGGTCACTTCTTCCTCAAGCAAAGAATCAAGCGAGAGCTGGTTGATTGACAGTGGGTGCACAAATCACATGACATATGACAAGGAGTCTTTTGAGGAATTAAGAGACGCCGAAGAAGATAAGAGAGTGAGGATTGGCAATGGTGAACACTTGGAAGTCAAGGGTAAAGGCACAGTAGCTATAACAAGTTATGAAGGTACAAAATTTATTCCATATGTTTTATTTGTGCCTAAAATTGATCAAAATATCTTAAGTGTTGGTCAGTTACTTGATAAAGGCTATAAAGTGTTGTTTGAGAATAAGCAGTGCTTGATCAAAGATGCTAGTGGCAAAGACTTGTTCAATGTCA